>NC_069502.1:17184050-17484050 GCF_027579735.1 Bombina bombina | reverse complement strand
CATATCTCTGTGTTTATTTATACCTCTATATGTATATAGTGTAAATGTATTATTATTCTGTTGTCTGTCATATCTCTGTGTTTATTTATACCTCTATATGTAAATAGTGTAAATGTATTATTATTCTGTTGTCTGTCATATCTCTGTTTTTATTTATACCTCTATATGTATATAGTGTAAATGTATTATTATTCTGTTGTCTGTCATATCTCTGTGTTTATTTATACCTCTATATGTATATAGTGTAAATGTATTATTATTCTGTTGTCTGTCATATCTCTGTGTTTATTTATACCTCTATATGTATATAGTGTAACAGTATTATTATTCTGTTGTCTGTCATATCTCTGTGTTTATTTATACCTCTATATGTATATAGTGTAACAGTATTATTATTCTGTTGTCTGTCATATCTCTGTGTTTATTTATACCTCTATATGTATATAGTGTAAATGTATTATTATTCTGTTGTCTGTCATATCTCTGTGTTTATTTATACCTCTATATGTATATAGTATAAATGTATTATTATTCTGTTGTCTGTCATATCTCTGTGTTTATTTATACCTCTATATGTATATAGTGTAAATGTATTATTAGTCTGTTGTCTGTCATATCTCTGTGTTTATTTATACGTCTATATGTATATAGTGTAAATGTATTATTAGTCTGTTGTCTTTCATATCTCTGTGTTTATTTATACCTCTATATGTATATAGTGTAACTGTATTATTAGTCTGTTGTCTGTCATATCTCTGTGTTTATTTATACCTCTATATGTATATAGTGGAACTGTATTATTAGTCTGTTGTCTGTCATATCTCTGTGTTTATTTATACCTCTATATGTATATAGTGTAAATGTATTATTAGTCTATTGTCTGTCATATCTCTGTGTTTATTTATAACTCTATATGTAAATAGTGTAAATGTATTATTATTCTGTTGTCTGTCACATCTCTGTGTTTATTTATACCTCTATATGTATATAATGTAACTGTATTATTAGTCTGTTGTCTGTCATATCTCTGTGTTTATTTATACCTCTATATGTATATAGTGTAAATGTATTATTATTCTGTCTGTCATATCATTGTGTTTATTTATACCTCTATATGTATATAGTGTAAATGTATTATTAGTCTGTTGTCTGTCATATCTCTGTGTTTATTTATACTACTATATGTATATAGTGTAACTGTATTATTAGTCTGTTGTCTGTCATATCTCTGTGTTTATTTATACCTCTATATGTATATAGTGTAAATGTATTATTATTCTGTTGTCTGTCATATCTCTGTGTTTATTTATACCTCTATATGTATATAGTGTAAATGTATTATTATTCTGTTGTCTGTCATATCTCTGTGTTTATTTATACCTCTATATGTATATAGTGTAACTGTATTATTATTCTGTTGTCTGTCATATCTCTGTGTATATTTATACCTCTATATGTATATAGTGTAACTGTATTATTATTCTGTTGTCTGTCATATCTCTGTGTTTATTTATACCTCTATATGTATATAGTGTAAATGTATTATTAGTCTGTTGTCTGTCATATCGCTGTGTTTATTTATACCTCTATATGTATATAGTGTAACTGTATTATTAGTCTGTTGTCTGTCATATCTCTGTGTTTATTTATACCTCTATATGTATATAATGTAACTGTATTATTAGTCTATTGTCTGTCATATCTCTGTGTTTAATTATACCTCTATATGTATATAGTGTAACTGTATTATTATTCTGTTGTCTGTCATATCTCTGTGTATATTTATACCTCTATATGTATATAGTGTAACTGTATTATTATTCTGTTGTCTGTCATATCTCTGTGTTTATTTATACCTCTATATGTATATAGTGTAAATGTATTATTAGTCTGTTGTCTGTCATATCGCTGTGTTTATTTATACCTCTATATGTATATAGTGTAACTGTATTATTAGTCTGTTGTCTGTCATATCTCTGTGTTTATTTATACCTCTATATGTATATAATGTAACTGTATTATTAGTCTATTGTCTGTCATATCTCTGTGTTTAATTATACCTCTATATGTATATAGTGTAAATGTATTATTATTCTGTTGTCTGTCTTATCTCTGTGTTTATTTATACCACTATATGTATATAGTGTAAATGTATTATTATTATTATGTTGTCTGTCATATCTCTGTGTTTATTTATACCTCTATATGTATATAGTGTAACTGTATTATTAGTCTGTTGTCTGTCATATCTCTGTGTTTATTTATACCTCTATATGTATATAATGTAACTGTATTATTAGTCTATTGTCTGTCATATCTCTGTGTTTAATTATACCTCTATATGTATATAGTGTAAATGTATTATTATTCTGTTGTCTGTCATATCTCTGTGTTTATTTATACCTCTATATGTATATAGTGTAAATGTATTATTATTATTCTGTTGTCTGTCATATCTCTGTGTTTATTTATACCTCTATATGTATATAGTGTAAATGTATTATTAGTCTGTTGTCTGTCATATCTCTGTGTTTATTTATACCTCTATATGTATATAGTGTAAATGTATTATTAGTCTGTTGTCTGTCATATCTCTGTGTTTTTTTATACCTCTATATGTATATAGTGCAACTGTATTATTATTCTGTTGTCTGTCATATCTCTGTGTTTATTTATACCTCTATATGTATATAGTGTAACTGTATTATTATTCTGTTGTCTGCCCTATCTCTGTGTTTATTTATACCTCTATATGTATATAGTGTAAATGTATTATTATTCTGTTGTCTGTCATATCTCTGTTTATTTATACCTCTATATGTATATAGTGTAACTGTATTATTAGTCTGTTGTCTGTCATATCTCTGTGTTTATTTATACCTCTATATGTATATAGTGTAAATGTATTATTAGTCTGTTGTCTGTCATATCTCTGTGTTTATTTATACCTCTATATGTATATAGTGTAAATGTATTATTATTCTGTTGTCTGTCATATCTCTGTGTTTATTTATACCTCTATATGTATATAGTGTAAATGTATTATTAGTCTGTTGTCTGTCATATCTCTGTGTTTATTTATACCTCTATATGTATATAGTGTAACTGTATTATTAGTCTGTTGTCTGTCATATCTCTGTGTTTATTTATACCTCTATATGTATATAGTGTAACTGTATTATTATTCTGTTGTCTGTCATATCTCTGTGTGTATTTATACCTCTATATGTATATAGTGTAACTGTATTATTAGTCTGTTGTCTGTCATATCTCTGTGTTTATTTATACCTCTATATGTATATAGTGTAAATGTATTATTAGTCTGTTGTCTGTCATATCTCTGTGTTTATTTATACCTCTATGTGTATATAGTGTAACTGTATTATTATTCTGTTGTCTGTCATATCTCTGTGTTTATTTATACATCTATATGTATATAGTGTAACTGTATTATTAGTCTGTTGTCTGTCATATCTCTGTGTTTATTTATACCTCTATATGTATATAGTGTAAATGTATTATTAGTCTGTTGTCTGTCATATCTCAGTGTTTATTTATACTACTATATGTATATAGTGTAAATGTATTATTAGTCTGTTGTCTGTCATATCTCAGTGTTTATTTATACTACTATATGTATATAGTGTAAATGTATTATTAGTCTGTTGTCTGTCATATCTCTGTGTTTATTTATACCTCTATATGTATATAGTGTAACTGTATTATTAATCTGTTGTCTGTCATATCTCTGTGTTTATTTATACCTCTATATGTATATAGTGTAAATGTATTATTATTCTGTTGTCTTTCATATCTCTGTGTTTATTTATACCTCTATATGTATATAGTGTAAATGTATTATTAGTCTGTTGTCTGTCATATCTCTGTGTTTATTTATACCTCTATATGTATATAGTGTAACTGTATTATTAGTCTGTTGTCTGTCATATCTCTGTGTTTATTTATACCTCTATATGTATATAATGTAACTGTATTATTAGTCTATTGTCTGTCATATCTCTGTGTTTAATTATACCTCTATATGTATATAGTGTAAATGTATTATTATTCTGTTGTCTGTCTTATCTCTGTGTTTATTTATACCACTATATGTATATAGTGTAAATGTATTATTATTATTCTGTTGTCTGTCATATCTCTGTGTTTATTTATACCTCTATATGTATATAGTGTAAATGTATTATTATTATTCTGTTGTCTGTCATATCTCTGTGTTTATTTATACCTCTATATGTATATAGTGTAAATGTATTATTATTATTCTGTTGTCTGTCATATCTCTGTGTTTATTTATACCTCTATATGTATATAGTGTAAATGTATTATTAGTCTGTTGTCTGTCATATCTCTGTGTTTATTTATACCTCTATATGTATATAGTGTAAATGTATTATTAGTCTGTTGTCTGTCATATCTCTGTGTTTATTTATACCTCTATATGTATATAGTGCAACTGTATTATTATTCTGTTGTCTGTCATATCTCTGTGTTTATTTATACCTCTATATGTATATAGTGTAAATGTATTATTAGTCTGTTGTCTGTCATATCTCTGTGTTTATTTATACCTCTATATGTATATAGTGTAAATGTATTATTATTCTGTTTTCTGTCATATCTCTGTGTTTATTTATACCTCTATATGTATATAGTGTAACTGTATTATTATTCTGTTGTCTGTCATATCCCTGTGTTTATTTATACCTCTATATGTATATAGTGTAACTGTATTATTATTCTGTTGTCTGTCATATCTCTGTTTATTTATACCTCTATATGTATATAGTGTAACTGTATTATTATTCTGTTGTCTGTCATATCTCTGTGTTTATTTATACCTCTATATGTATATAGTGTAACTGTATTATTATTCTGTTGTCTGTCATATCTCTGTGTTTATTTATACCTCTATATGTATAAAGTGTAAATGTATTATTAGTCTGTTGTCTGTCATATCTCTGTGTTTATTTATACCTCTATATGTATATAGTGTAACTGTATTATTAGTCTGTTGTCTGTCATATCTCTGTGTTTATTTATACCTCTATATGTATATAGTGTAACTGTATTATTATTCTGTTGTCTGTCATATCTCTGTGTTTATTTATACCTCTATATGTATATAGTGTAAATGTATTATTAGTCTGTTGTCTGTCATATCTCTGTGTTTATTTATACCTCTATATGTAAATATTGTAAATGTATTATTATTCTGAGCAGGAATACGTGCAAATATAACGTAATCAGAGTATCATTTGTATTTATTTGCAATCAATGGATATTTTAAAGGGATAGGAAGTAAAAATGTAAGTTGCATTATTCAGATAGAGCATGTAATTTTAAACTTTAAAATTCACTTCTATTTTCAAATGTGTTTTGTTCTTTGGTATCTTTTGTTGGAAAATAATATGCATATATCCTACATCCTATAGCTGCTAATTGGTGCCTGCACACATTTGTCTCTTGTGATTGGCTAAATTGATGTGTTCAGCTAGCTGCCAGTAGTGCAATGTTGTTCCTTCAACAAAGGATAACAAGAGAATGATGAACATTTGATAAATTTGATAATAGAAGAAAATTTGAAAGTTGTTTAAAATTGTATGTTCTATCCAAATCATATAATAATATTTTGGGGTTTCCTGTGTCCTGTCCCTTTAAGAGCTGGGCCAGGCTTCTCTCTGCACCTGTGTAGCCACTCCTAATTGCAATCTATTTTTAAAAGCCACCCCTACACAGGTGTTATAAAATGGGCTGGCATATAAGATGGCATTTCTTACTGAAAAAGAAATTCAAGAGAAGGAAGAAATACACTGAAAATAGCATGACAGTAAAGAGGTGATTTTAATTTCTGCTGTATCTGAATCATGACAGATGAAAGTCAGGTGGGCTATCCCTTTGAGCTATCAGTTTAAGATTATATTGAATCAAACATCAATTTGAAATTTAAAATCCTTGTCTAAAATATTAATCTGTGTGTCCTAATATCAGCATAAATGTTTATCTTTAATACTAATTTCACATATACATACTTTCAAAGTATAATGCACAATGTAACAAAGGGCACTTGATCTGGATTAAAAAATATATATTATTCCCAGAGAAAATATATATCTAAGTCTCCCATTAGATGGTGCTATTGTATAAGACAAAAAACACTCCAAAAAAACCCCAGTGAAACCTTAACACTGTATATAAATAACTAACTTAAAAAAACCGGTATTTTGAGTGCGCCTAAAGTAATTCTCAAATAGATATTACTTAGTCTTAATTTGTATGGTTTATACGGTATATCTTTATCTGGATATATCCAACGTATGGATTATAAATCTGATATTAATTGTTCTAAGGGATATCTATTTATTGGGGATTTTTTATATCTTAACCCCTTAATGACCACAGCACTTTTCCATTTTCTGTCCGTTTGGGACCAAGGCTATTTTTACATTTCTGCGGTGTTTGTGTTTAGCTGTAATTTTCCTCTTACTCATTTACTGTACCCACACATATTATATACCGTTTTTCTCGCCATTAAATGGACTTTCTAAAGATACCATTATTTTCATCATATCTTATCATTTACTATAAAAAAAAATATAAAATATGAGGAAAAAATTGAAAAAAACACACTTTTTCTAACTATGACCCCCAAAATCTGTTACACATCTACAACTACCAAAAAACACCCATGCTAAATAGTTTCTAAATTTTGTCCTGAGTTTAGAAATACCCAATGTTTACATGTTCTTTGCTTTTTTTGTAAGTTATAGGGCCATAAATACAATTAGCACTTTGCTATTTCCAAACCATTATTTTTCAAAATTAGCGCTAGTTACATTAGAACACTAATATCTTTCAGGAATCTCTGAATATCCATTGACATGTATATATTTTTTTTTAGTAGACATCCCAAAGTATTCATCTAGGCCCATTTTGGTATATTTCATGCCACCATTTCACCGCCAAATGCGATTAAATACAAAAAATCGTTCACTTTTTTACTAATTTTTTCACAAACTTTTGGTTTCTCACTGAAATTATTTACAAACAGCTTGTGTAATTATGGCTTAAATGGTTGTAAATTCTTCTCTGGGATCCCCTTTGTTCAGAAATAGCAGACATATATGGCTTTGGCGTTGCTTTTTAGTAATTAGAAGGCTGCTAAATGCCACTGCGCACTACACGTGTATTATGCCCAGCAGTGAAGGGGTTAATTATGGAGCATGTAGGGAGCCTTTAGGGATAATTTTAGCTTTAGTGTAGTGTAGTAGACAACCCCTAGTATTGATCTAGGCCAATTTTGGTATATTTCATGCCACCATTTCACCGCCAAATGCGATCAAATTAAAAAAAACGTTAAATTTTTCACAATTTTAGGTTTCTCACTGAAATCATTTACAAACAGCTTGTGCAATTATGGCACAAATGGTTGTAAATGCTTCTCTGGGATCCCCTTTGTTCAGAAATAGCAGACATATATGGCTTTGGCGTTGCTTTTTGGTAATTAGAAGGCCGCCAAATGCCGCTGCATTTCACACGTGTATTATGGCTAGCAGTGAAGGGGTTAATTATGTAGCTTGTAGGGAGCTTGCAGGGTTAATTTTAGCTTTAGTGTAGAGCTCAGCCTCCCACCTGAAACATGAGACCCCCTGATCCCTCCCAAACAGCTCTCTTCCCTCCCCCACCCCACAATTGTCCCCGCCATCTTAAGTACTGGCAGAAAGTCTGCCAGTACTAAAATAAAAGCTATATTTGGGCTTTTTTGTGTTTTTTTAGCATATTTACATATGCTGCTGTGTAGGATCCCCCCTTAGCTCCCAGCCTCACTGATCCCCCACCAAACAGCTCTCTAACCCTCCCCCTCTGCCTTAATGGGCGCCATCTTGGGTACTGGCAGCTGTCTGCCAGTACCCAGTGTAGTAAAAAAAATGTGCCTTTTTATTTTTTTAAATGATCTTTTCTGTAGTGTAGCTTCCCCCCCCCCAAGATCAACCCCCCACCCCTTCCAGGTCCCTTAGCTGTTTATTTACAGCTTTAAAAACTTTATTTGGTTTTACTTTTCCCAGTTTATTTTCTGTAGTGCAGCGGTTCCCTCCCGCTCCGTGCACGCGCCCGCCCACCGCCCCCCGTGCACGCGCGCGCTCCCGTGCGCGCTCCCGCCCCTCCCGCCCCCGATCCCGCCCCCCTCCACTCCATTCGGCACATCGATGGCCGACCACCCGCCTCCCAGACTTGCTCCCACCCACCAACGATACCGGCCACCGATGTCCGGTGCAGAGAGGGCCACAGAGTGGCTCTCTCTGCATCGGATGGCCAAGGGGGGTTATTGCAGGATGCCTCGATGTCGAGGCATCACTGCAATAACCGGAAAGCAGCTGGAAGCGTGCAGGATCGCTTCCAGCTGCTTTCCAGACCAAGGACGTACGCCACACGTCCTCGGTCATTAACTGTCTTTTTTTTGAGGACGTGTGGCGTACGTCCTTGGTCATTAAGGGGTTAAAGGGACACTGAACCCAAAAATTCTCTTTCGTGATTCAGATAGAGCATGCAATTTTAAGCAACTTTCTAATTTACTCCTATTTTCAATGCTTCTTTGTTCTCTTGCTATCTTTATATAAAAAAAGAAGGCATCTAAGCTTTTTTCTTGGTTCAGAATTTTGGACAGCAGTTTTTGATTGGTGGATGAATTTATCCACCAATTAGCAAGGACAATCTAGGTTGTTCACCAAAAATGGGCCGGCATCTAAACTTACATTCTTGCATTTCAAATAAAGATTCCAAGAGAATGAAGAAAAATTGATAATAGGAGTAAATTAGAAAGTTGCTTAAAATTTCATGCTCTATCTGAATCACAAAAGAAAAAATTTGGGTTCAGTGTCCCTTTAAGTGACATTTGCTAGCGTATTGAAAAAGAAGAAATCACAGAAGTCCAAAAATATAAAATAACAATTTTACTGATTAGTTAAAATGACATACAATTGAATGAGTAAATATAGTTGATAGCGTTGTTTATAATTAGTTTAATTTCCTTAAAAAGACTTTATAAATGTTCAATTTCTGGTAGTTTAAATTGATTAATTATTATATTCAGACTAAAGAATAGGGTTAAACGGATCTGTTTAATTTACTGCAAATTTCTTTAAAAAATAAAATGGATTAATTCTTTCTTAAAAGGCTATTGTTAAAGCTGCCTAAATATATGATACCTATATATATTCCTGTTTGTAGTATCTCTCTGTTGCAATGTAGGAGACAGAAGGATATTTTTGGTATACAAATAGAGATAGAAGGATATTTTTGGTATACAAATAGATACAAACTTGATACAATTATATTCTAGTTCTATAACAGAAATAAAGATACGTTATTTAACTGCTAGGAACAAATGATATTAGAGCCAATGCACTGAAACACACTATGTAGACTGCTAATAAATAAACCATTCAGTTTAGTGTGATAATAGTATTGTGTATTACAGATGCATAAGGATTTTCGCTGATTTAATGTGTTTCAAAGATCTTTCAAGTTATCCACTTAATTGGCAGTATGATGCAGGAATGAATATTTAAAAGTATGATGCAGGAATGATGATTTAAAAGTATGATGCAGGAATGATGATTTAAAAGTATGATGCAGGAATGATGATTTAAAAGTATGATGCAGGAATGATGATTTAAAAGTATGATGCAGGAATGAATATATAAAAGTATGATGCAGGAATGAATATATAAAAGTATGATGCAGGAATGAATATTTAAAAGTATGATGCAGGAATGAATATATAAAAGTATGTTGCAGGAATGAATATTTAAAAGTATGATGCAGGAATGAATATTTAAAAGTATGATGCAGGAATGAATATTTAAAAGTATGATGCAGGAATGAATATTTAAAAGTATGATGCAGGAATGATGATTTAAAAGTATGATGCAGGAATGAAGATTTAAAAGTATGATGCAGGAATGAATATTTAAAAGTATGATGCAGGAATGATGATTTAAAAGTATGATGCAGGAATGATGATTTAAAAGTATGATGCAGGAATAAATATTTAAAAGTATGATGCAGGAATGAATATATAAAAGTATGATGCAGGAATGAATATATAAAAGTATGATGCAGGAATGAATATATAAAAGTATGATGCAGGAATGAATATATAAAAGTATGATGCAGGAATAAATATTTAAAAGTATGATGCAGGAATGATGATTTAAAAGTATGATGCAGGAATAAATATATAAAAGTATGATGCAGGAATAAATATATAAAAGTATGATGCAGGAATGAATATATAAAAGTATGATGCAGGAATGAATATATAAAAGTATGATGCAGGAATGAATATATAAAAGTATGATGCAGGAATGAATATATAAAAGTATGATGCAGGAATGAATATATAAAAGTATGATGCAGGAATGAATATATAAAAGTATGATGCAGGAATGAATATATAAAAGTATGATGCAGGAATGAATATATAAAAGTATGATGCAGGAATGAATATATAAAAGTATGATGCAGGAATGAATATTTAAAAGTATGATGCAGGAAGGATGATTTAAACATTTAAAACAAAAAGTCAAAGTTATTTGTCCGGGGCTTAATAATTTGTTGTTATCTTCAGGTAAAGTAGATGGATTGAAGCAGAAGAATTGTTTTCTATACCGGTATAGATTTTGTGTGGCTTTAGTTCTATGATCCAAAGGTGTTATTGATGTGCTTTACCTTTGGCTGTTCTCGTTGAATTGTCTTTGTAGCCTTTTCAATAAGGCAATCTGTGATGCAGTGGTGTGCAAACCTAGGTAGTCCTGGGAGCCAAACGCATATTCCTCCTTCTATTTTTCTTTCTGCGGTATCCAAGCCAAGTTCCCCTCGCAATCCAAATGATTAGAGAGCACTACTATTGCGTGCAGTTTTGTTAAGCTTTATATTGTTAGCATGAAGGGAACTTCTGTTGAGCAGAGGAAAGGTGTAAGATTTAATTGGAGTACTCGGTGCTTAACAAAACTGCACACAATAGTAGTGCTCTCTAATAATTTGCATTTACAAGGAATCGGTGCCCTAACCACAACTTCAAGTACAACATTGCAGAAACCACTAAAGGTAATGTAGCCTGATGAGAACCAAACCATACAAGAAGCCAAAGGTAAAGCACATCAATAACACCTTTGGATCATAGAACTAAAGCCACACAAAATCTATACCGGTATAGAAAACAATTCTTCTGCTTCAATCCATCTACTTTACCTGAAGATAACAACAAACCATTATTTAGCCCCGGACAAATAACTTTGACTTTTTGTTTTAAATATTTAAATCATCCTTCCTGCATCATACTTTTAAATCATCATTCCTGCATCATACTTTTAAATATTCATTCCTGCATCATACTTTTATATATTCATTCCTGCATCATACTTTTAAATCATCATTCCTGCATCATACTTTTAAATATTCATTCCTGCATCATACTTTTATATATTCATTCCTGCATCATACTTTTATATATTCATTCCTGCATCATACTTTTAAATATTCATTCCTGCATCATACTTTTAAATATTCATTCCTGCATCATACTTTTAAATCATCATTCCTGCATCATACTTTTAAATATTCATTCCTGCATCATACTTTTATATATTCATTCCTGCATCATACTTTTAAATCATCATTCCTGCATCATACTTTTAAATATTCATTCCTGCATCATACTTTTAAATCATCATTCCTGCATCATACTTTTAAATATTCATTCCTGCATCATACTTTTATATATTCATTCCTGCATCATACTTTTAAATCATCATTCCTGCATCTTACTTTTAAATCATCCTTCCTGCATCATACTTTTAAATATTCATTCCTGCATCATACTTTTAAATATTCATTCCTGCATCATACTTTTAAATATTCATTCCTGCATCATACTTTTATATATTCATTCCTGCATCATACTTTTAAATCATCATTCCTGCATCTTACTTTTAAATATTCATTCCTGCATCATACTTTTATATATTCATTCCTGCATCATACTTTTAAATATTCATTCCTGCATCATACTTTTAAATCATCATTCCTGCATCATACTTTTAAATCATCATTCCTGCATCATACTTTTAAATATTCATTCCTGCATCATACTTTTATATATTCATTCCTGCATCATACTTTTAAATCATCATTCCTGCATCATACTTTTAAATCATCATTCCTGCATCATACTTTTAAATCATCATTCCTGCATCATACTTTTAAATCATCATTCCTGCATCATACTTTTAAATCATCATTCCTGCATCATACTTTTAAATCATCATTCCTGCATCATACTTTTAAATATTCATTCCTGCATCATACTTTTAAATATTCATTCCTGCATCATACTTTTATATATTCATTCCTGCATCATACTTTTAAATATTCATTCCTGCATCATACTTTTAAATATTCATTCCTGCATCATACTTTTATATATTCATTCCTGCATCATACTTTTATATATTCATTCCTGCATCATACTTTTATATATTCATTCCTGCATCATACTTTTATATATTCATTCCTGCATCATACTTTTAAATATTCATTCCTGCATCATACTTTTAAATATTTATTCCTGCATCATACTTTTAAATATTCATTCCTGCATCATACTTTTAAATATTCATTCCTGCATCATACTTTTAAATATTCATTCCTGCATCATACTTTTATATATTCATTCCTGCATCATACTTTTATATATTCATTCCTGCATCATACTGCCAATTAAGCAGATAGCTTGAAATATCTTTGAAACACATTAAATCAGCGAAACTCCTTATGCATCTGTCATACACAATACTATTATCAAACTAAACTGAATGGTTTAATTATTAGCAGTCTACATAGTGTGTTTCAGTGCTTAAATGTCACTTAAGATATACAAAATCCCCAACAAATAGATATCCCTTAGAACAATTAATATCAGATTTACAATCCATACCTTGGATATATCCAGATAAAGCTAATATAAACCGTTCAAATTAAGACTAAGTAAAATCTATTTGAGAATTACTTTAGGTGCACTCAAAATTTCTTTTTTTTTCAACAAAGGGCACTTACAAGTTCTGATAAGTGATCACTGACACAGGTATCGAGCAATTTGATTCGTTAGTGATAGTTTATAATGTGTATTTGAATTAGATTAGTTGATGTCATAAATCATGTGATTATGCATATTCCAATCTAATGTGGTTAAATAATTCACTAGCATGTGGGTTGTTTAGGAGTTTGCGTCATAATTGGTGCGAAAAGTGTTGAGTCAAATATACAAACACGGTGCACATAGATTTTTCCAACAAATAAAAAGGAAGTTAGCTATATTATGTTGTGTATTTATTTCATTTTTATCTCTATATCTATTAGTGCAACAAGTTTGGGGCAACACTTTGCACCAAATTTGTAGAAATAATATTGTCCCCTTGCTTTGTAATGAGAGACAAAGTTGAAGTATAATCCATAAGTAGTAATGTATTCATTTGTATCCCTATATCTACTAGTGCACCAAATGTGGAGCAATAATATTGTTTGATTTATAAAGGGTATACAATTTTAATAAAGTTTCTATTTTACTTTTATTATGTAATATACTTCATTCTCTTGCAGCATTGAACATAAGCTTTCTGTGTTTTCCAACTCCCATTGAGTTCTATGGCATCCGTGACCTCAAGGGTGGCAGATTAAAAACTAGGTACGCTGCATCGGAATAGACGCGAGCGTAAATATCAAATTTTTTATAACTTAGTGAGAGCATCAAATAGTGTCGATTAGGAGGGTGAATTAACTAAATTCTGCTTGAACACCACGGATTTCAACTCGCATTCGTCTGCGTCGGATTGAGATTGTGGTATCGTATTTTACATCAGAAATTTCAACATTTGCCGATCTTGACGCTTTGATAACTATGGCGGATCAATCTCACGAAAAATATGACGCGGAATTCAAGTGTATTTTCAGTTGAAAATAAGCCCCATAGACCTGAGAGAAGCTTTAATTTTGCAAAAAGATATTTATATGTCTTAATAATTGCAAATCCCTGACAATGTTGCAGTATTAGCCACACATGCCATATTCTGTGAAATCCCCCACAGAGCCAACTATTAGACTGGGCTTGAAACCATATAGCTTATTTTTAGCTTTTTTCTAACAAAAGGCTCTCTACTTATGTTTAATTTTATCATACTTACAAAGATAGGATATTTTTGAACTCCAGAGCTCGCAGTTTAAGGCTAATTAAGTGTATGGAAACATGGTGTTATATTTTATCATCTTGCACATTGCCTGATAGTGCCTTACATAAATTTAAGACTATTTAAATACCTATATTCCTACTGAAACATATTTAGCTTATTTATATAACAATAAATTGAGCGGTGCTTACCCGCTGAAACTATATCTTGAATTTATCAGTGTATATTTCAATATTATAATTAAGATCTTATTTTCATATCTATAACGTGTCATTATACCCAAAAGGGTCTTTATAATGACTAACATGACCTAATTGTAGTACCTGCATCAAATGGATCACATGTGACCAGCTAATTAGTCACTCATGTAAACTTTTAAAATTATAAAATGGAGGTTTGAAAAGCTCATATTTCATCATTTATTTTGTTCCTGAGTTATACTACTATATTGTGTTCTATGTATAGTTTGTCACTTATGTCATGAGACATTTATTGTATGTGTACACTCATGCAAAACCTAAATAAAAAAGATTATTTAAATGAAAAAATAAATAAATACAGGTAAGCTCCGGCATGTCAAGAGCCATTGTTTGAGAGATACTTCTAAAACTCTGTGGCATAATTAGCCAGCCATAGGCTATTGAGCCACCCACTTACTACAAGACTTGACTGTATTCTACATGTATAACAGATGATAGCACTATATAAGATGTTATTATTAATATTATTATTATTAATAATAATTGTGACAGACCCTTCTGTCAGTACTGAAAGAGTTAACTTTGTTCAGCTTTAAGAAGCTATTTTCTAAATACAAGGTTGCTGGCATCAGCTATTGTGTGTTGTAATTAAGTTTAAGTGATAAACAATCACATTGTTTAATCCCATCCAGAGAGCAGACGCTCAAGTGTGTCTTGTGTTTAAATTGTTTATCTGCTTAAGTAATGTAATTCTATTGTATCATGTCAAAGGGCGTTTCCCCTCTATCTAATGTACAATATTCTTTCAACCCCCCATCAGGGGTCAGACCTGCATAAATACTGGGCATACAGCCTTCAATAAATTGCATTCTGTTTTTACCTTCAATGTGGAGCCTGGTCTCATGTTTGAGGGGGGAATTAGATGGGTTGTGAGTTGCTGATCTCACATTCAGGGCATCTTCCATCTGGTATTGACCCTTGGTATCCTGTTGGTACCGTAATAATAATAATAATAATAATAATAATAATAATAATAATAATAATAATAATAATAATAAATGTAACACAAATTAAATCAAGATTTTTAAAATACATAACCACTGGTTGTTTTAATTTATATAAGGCATTACTTTACATGTTTTTTATTTTTTTTAATTCTGCAGATATGGATAGTTGCATCAGATGCCCTGATGACCAGTGGTCTAACCCTAGAAGAGATAAATGTGTCTCAAGGATCATAGAGTTCCTCTCGCATCATGATCCCCTTGGTATAGTTTTTGCTGTATCTGCTATTTCACTCACCGCTGTGACTGTAACCGTATTTGTGATATTTATTAGACACAAGGAAACTCCAGTCGTAAGAGCCAACAACCAGAACCTCAGCTATGTGCTACTCATCTCCCTCATGATGTCATTTCTCTGCTCCTTCCTATTCATTGGACGTCCCACAAAGATTTCCTGTCTTCTTCGACAAGCAGCTTTTGGAAATATTTTCACTGTTGCTGTGTCTTGTGTGTTGGCAAAAACTGCCATTGTTATCTTTGCCTTTAGGGCAACAAAACCCGATAGTAGAATGAGGAGGGGGTTTGGTAAGAATATCTCAAGCTCCCTGATACTTATCTGCTCCTTTGGGGAGGTTTTCATATGTGTTGTATGGGTCATATACTCTGCTCCATTTCCTGAATTTAATACCCAGGTAGAGATTGCCAAGACAATACTACAATGTAATGAAGGGTCTATAACGGCATTCTACTTTAGTATTGGTTACATGGGGCTGTTGGCTTTATTTAGTTTTAGTGTAGCATTTTTAGCCAGAAAACTGCCGGACACTTACAATGAAGCTCAGTACATTACCTTCAGCATGCTGGTGTTCTGCTGTGTTTGGGTCACATTTATCCCAGCCTACCTCAGCACCAAAGGCAAATACATGGTGGCTGTAGAGATATTTGCTATCCTGGCATCTGGTGCTGGACTCCTGTGTTGTATCTTTATGCCCAAATGTTATATTATACTAATGAGACCTGATCTAAATGTGAGGGTCAGTATAAAGGTGGAAAGAAAAGGCAAAAGATTAATATCAAGTTAATATTTCCAGAAAATTTAACCAGCTAGAATGTTTATATACATTTTTATATACAGATGTATGTCTATATACAGACAGATAGCTCAGCATGCTAGGGCACTGTGGCTGAGCACTGTAGCAACCTAAGGGTTGCAGGTTCGATCCTCGGCGAGGTCCACTCAGCCTTTCATCCTTCCAAGGTTGATAAAATGAGCAGCGCCTTGAGACCCTTACGGGTGATTAGCCACGCTTTACAAGTACCAAATACATATACATATAGCTAGTATATATACAAAAAGTTAGTAAATAGAATTTGTTGTTACCAGGTTTTTTTTTTATTTATTAACATAAGCTCATTTTTTCAATGTTGAAAATCTCTTAGCACTCAAGCACCTGTTTAAATTCTAGAAAGTGGTTATTCCACCACTTATGAAAATTCCTTCTTTTATTCAAATTCTGCCTGTATTTTTCTCATTCATTCTTTCTATGACCTTAGCAATCAACGTACTCCTCTAAATGTAACTACAGGTAAATCTGTACTCAATCTGGGATGGGATCACCTGCTTACCAATAGAACTGAAGTTAAAGGGACACTAAACACTGGGATGGGATCACCTGCTTACTAATAGAACTGAAGTTAAAGGGACACTGAACACTGGGATGGGATCATCTGCTTACTAATAGAACTGAAGTTAAAGGGACACTGAACACTGGGATGGGATCACCTGCTTACTAATAGAACTGAAGTTAAAGGGACATTGAACACAATTTGTTTCTTTCATTATTCAGATAGAGCAGCAATTATAAGCAACTTTCTAATTTACTCCTGTTATGAATTTTTCTTCTTTCGCTTTGTATCTTCATTCGAAAATGTAAGCTTACGAGCTGGCACATCTTTGGTTCAGCACCTGGGTACAGCTTGCTGATTGGTGGCTAAATGTACCTGTGATGTAAGTCACCAAGATCTGAGGACCTGCTACAGAACATTCTTTGGGCAGGGGGTACATGGGCTTAAGGATACCCAGAGACTGCATGGAAATGTGTACTTTTATATGCTGGACACCATAACTCTGTCTAATGTCCATGCCACCCTGGGTACAGGGTGTGAGTGCCCCTTGTGGGAGCAATTGTGACTTTATAAACCAAGGACTTAAAAGTTAATAAGAGCTGTTATTATATTCTGTAATAAGATGTATTTTATTTACGTTTCTAATCTGATTGTGCCTCAGGAGTCTGTCTGGGTAAACTGATTGTGCCTCAGGAGTCTGTCTGGGTAAACTGATTGTGCCTCAGGAGTCTGTCTGGGTAAACTGATTGTGCCTCAGGAGTCTGTCTGGGTAAACTGATTGTGCCTCAGGAGTCTGTCTGGGTAAACTGATTGTGCCTCAGGAGTCTGTCTGGGTAAACTGATTGTGTCTCAGGAGTCTGTCTGGGTAAACTGATTGTGTCTCAGGAGTCTGTCTGGGTAAACTGATTGTGTCTCAGGAGTCTGTCTGGGTAAACTGATTGTGTCTCAGGAGTCTGTCTGGGTAAACTGATTGTGCCTCAGGAGTCTGTCTGGGTAAACTGATTGTGCCTCAGGAGTCTGTCTGGGTAAACTGATTGTGCCTCAGGAGTCTGTCTGGGTAAACTGATTGTGCCTCAGGAGTCTGTCTGGGTAAACTGATTGTGCCTCAGGAGTCTGTCTGGGTAAACTGATTGTGCCTCAGGAGTCTGTCTGGGTAAACTGATTGTGCCTCAGGAGTCTGTCTGGGTAAACTGATTGTGCCTCAGGAGTCTGTCTGGGTAAACTGATTGTGTGTGATTATATTAACTAGACTGCCAACATCAGATTGTCTGAGTAAACTTTCCTCCCAAGTTAATTAACTTGATATGTTAATCTGTTTTACCTGTGAGTAAACAATTGTTAGAGGTTTGGTGTATTGTTTATATGTTTGCTTTACTGTTTACCTGTGAATAGACCATTGTTAGAGGTTTGATGTACTGTTCATATGTTTGCTTTACTGTTTTACCTGTGAATAGACAATTGTTAGAGGTTTGCTGTATTGTTCATATGTTTGCTTTACTGTTTTACCTGTGAATAGACAATTGTTAGAGGTTTGGTGTATTGTTCATATGTTTGCTTTACTGTTTTACCTGTGAATAGACAATTGTTAGAGGTTTGGTGTATTGTTCATATGTTTGCTTTACTGTTTACCTGTGAATAGACAATTGTTAGAGGTGTGATGTATTGTTCATATGTTTGCTTTACTGTTTTACCTGTGAACAGACAATTGTTAGAGGTTTGATGTATTGTTCATATGTTTGCTTTACTGTTTTACCTGTGAATAGACAATTGTTAGAGGTTTGCTGTATTGTTCATATGTTTGCTTTACTGTTTACCTGTGAATAGACAATTGTTAGAGGTTTGATGTATTGTTCATATGTTTGCTTTACTGTTTTACCTGTGAATAGACAATTGTTAGAGGTTTGATGTACTGTTCATATGTTTGCTTTACTGTTTTACCTGTGAACAGACAATTGTTAGAGGTTTGATGTATTGTTCATATGTTTGCTTTACTGTTTTACCTATGGATAGACAATTGTTAGAGGTTTGATGTATTGTTCATATGTTTGCTTTACTGTTTAACCTGTGAATAGACCATTGTTAGAGGTTTGATGTATTGTTCATATGTTTGCTTTACTGTTTTACCTATGGATAGACAATTGTTAGAGGTTTGACGTATTGTTCATATGTTTGCTTTACTGTTTACCTGTGAATAGACAATTGTTAGAGGTTTGATGTATTGTTCATATGTTTGCGTTACTGTTTTACCTGTGAACAGACAATTGTTAGAGGTTTGATGTACTGTTCATATGTTTGCTTTACTGTTTTACCTGTGAACAGACAATTGTTAGAGGTTTGATGTATTGTTCATATGTTTGCTTTACTGTTTTACCTGTGAATAGACAATTGTTAGAGGTTTGATGTATTGTTCATATGTTTGCTTTACTGTTTTACTTGTGAATAGACAATTGTTAGAGGTTTGATGTATTGTTCATATGTTTGCGTTACTGTTTTACCTGTGAACAGACAATTGTTAGAGGTTTGATGTACTGTTCATATGTTTGCGTTACTGTTTTACCTGTGAACAGACAATTGTTAGAGGTTTGATGTACTGTTCATATGTTTGCTTTACTGTTTTACCTGTGAACAGACAATTGTTAGAGGTTTGATGTATTGTTCATATGTTTGCTTTACTGTTTTACCTGTGAATAGACAATTGTTAGAGGTTTGATGTATTGTTCATATGTTTGCTTTACTGTTTTACCTGTGAATAGACAATTGTTAGAGGTTTGATGTATTGTTCATATGTTTGCGTTACTGTTTTACCTGTGAACAGACAATTGTTAGAGGTTTGATCTATTGTTCATATGTTTGCTTTACTGTTTTACCTGTGAATAGACAATTGTTAGAGGTTTGCTGTATTGTTCATATGTTTGCTTTACTGTTTTACCTATGAATAGACAATTGTTAGAGGTTTGCTGTATTGTTCATATGTTTGCTGTACTGTTTTACCTGTGAATAGACAATTGTTAGAGGTTTGATGAATTGTTCATATGTTTGCTTTACTGTTTACCTGTGAATAGACAATTGTTAGAGGTTTGCTGTATTGTTCATATGTTTGCTTTACTGTTTTACCTGTGAATAGACAATTGTTAGAGGTTTGCTGTATTGTTCATATGTTTGCTTTACTGTTTACCTGTGAATAGACAATTGTTAGAGGTTTGATGTACTGTTCATATGTTTGCTTTACTGTTTTACCTGTGAACAGACAATTGTTAGAGGTTTGCTGTATTGTTCATATGTTTGCTTTACTGTTTACCTGTGAATAGACAATTGTTAGAGGTTTGCTGTATTGTTCATATGTTTGCTTTACTGTTTTACCTGTGAATAGACAATTGTTAGAGGTTTGATGTACTGTTCATATGTTTGCTTTACTGTTTTACCTGTGAATAGACAATTGTTAGAGGTTCGCTGTATTGTTCATATGTTTGCTTTACTGTTTTACCTGTGAATAGACAATTGTTAGAGGTTTGACGTATTGTTCATATGTTTGCTTTACTGTTTTACCTGTGAATAGACAATTGTTAGAGGTTTGATGTACTGTTCATATGTTTGCTTTACTGTTTTACCTGTGAATAGACAATTGTTAGAGGTTTGCTGTATTGTTCCTATGTTTGCTGCACTGTTTTACCTGTGAATAGACCATTGTTAGAGGTTTGATATATTGTTTATATGTTTGCTTTACTGTTTACCTGTGAACAGACAATTGTTAGAGGTTTGATGTATTGTTCATATGTTTGCTTTACTGTTTTACCTGTGAATAGACAATTGTTAGAGGTTTGCTGTATTGTTCATATGTTTGCTTTACTGTTTTACCTGTGAACAGACCATTGTTAGAGGGTTGATGTATTGTTCATATGTTTGCTTTACTGTTTACCTGTGAATAGACAATTGTTAGAGGGTTGATGTATTGTTCATATGTTTGCTTTACTGTTTACCTGTGAATAGACAATTGTTAGAGGTTTGATGTATTGTTCATATGTTTGCTTTACTGTTTTACCTGTGAACAGACAATTGTTAGAGGTTTGATGTATTGTTCATATGTTTGCTTTACTGTTTTACCTGTGAATAGACCATTGTTAGAGGTTTGATGTACTGTTCATATGTTTGCTTTACTGTTTACCTGTGAATAGACAATAGTTAGAGGTTTGATGTACTGTTCATATGTTTGCTTTACTGTTTACCTGTGAGTAGACAATTGTTAGAGGTGTGATGTATTGTTCATATGTTTGCTTTACTGTTTACCTGTGAATAGACAATTGTTAGAGGTTTGATGAATTGTTCATATGTTTGCTTTACTGTTTTACCTGTGAATAGACAATTGTTAGAGGTTTGATGTATTGTTCATATGTTTGCTTTACTGTTTTACCTGTGAATAGACAATTGTTAGAGGTTTGCTGTATTGTTCCTAAGTTTGCTGTACTGTTTTACCTGTGAATAGACAATTGTTAGAGGTTTGATGTATAGTTCATATGTTTGCTTTACTGTTTACCTGTGAATAGACCATTGTTAGAGGTTTGATGTATTGTTCATATGTTTGCTTTATTGTTTTACCTGTGAATAGACAATTGTTAGAGGTTTGCTGTATTGTTCATATGTTTGCTGTACTGTTTTACCTGTGAGTAGACAATTGTTAGAGGTTTGATGTATTGTTCATATGTTTGCTTTACTGTTTTACCTGTGAGTAGACAATTGTTAGAGGTTTGATGTATTGTTTATATGTTTGCTTTACTGTTTACCTGTGAATAGACAATTGCTAGAGGTTTGGTGTATTGTTCATATGTTTGCTTTACTGTTTTACCTGTGAATAGACAATTGTTAGAGGTTTGATGTATTGTTCATATGTTTGCTTTACTGTTTTACCTGTGAATAGACAATTGATAGAGGTTTGATGTATTGTTCATATGTTTGCTGTACTGTTTTACCTGTGAGTAGACAATTGTTAGAGGTTTGATGTATTGTTCATATGTTTGCTTTACTGTTTTACCTGTAAATAGACAATTATTAGAGGTTTGATGTATTGTTTATATGTTTGCTTTACTGTTTACCTGTGAATAGACAATTGTTAGAGGTTTGCTGTATTGTTCATATGTTTGCTTTACTGTTTTACCTGTGAATAGACAATTGTTAGAGGTTTGATGTATTGTTCATATGTTTGCTTTACTGTTTTACCTGTGAATAGACAATTGATAGAGGTTTGATGTATTGTTCATATGTTTGCTTTACTGTTTTACCTGTGAATAGACAATTGTTAGAGGTTTGATGTATTGTTCATATGTTTGCTTTACTGTTTTACCTGTGAACAGACAATTGTTAGAGGTTTGATGTATTGTTCATATGTTTGCTTTACTGTTTTACCTGTGAATAGACCATTGTTAGAGGTTTGATGTACTGTTCATATGTTTGCTTTACTGTTTACCTGTGAATAGACAATAGTTAGAGGTTTGATGTACTGTTCATATGTTTGCTTTACTGTTTACCTGTGAGTAGACAATTGTTAGAGGTGTGATGTATTGTTCATATGTTTGCTTTACTGTTTTACCTGTGAGTAGACAATTGTTAGAGGTTTGATGTACTGTTCATATGTTTGCTTTACTGTTTACCTGTGAATAGACAATTGTTAGAGGTTTGATGAATTGTTCATATGTTTGCTTTACTGTTTTACCTGTGAATAGACAATTGTTAGAGGTTTGATGTATTGTTCATATGTTTGCTTTACTGTTTTACCTGTGAATAGACAATTGTTAGAGGTTTGCTGTATTGTTCCTACGTTTGCTGTACTGTTTTACCTGTGAATAGACAATTGTTAGAGGTTTGATGTATAGTTCATATGTTTGCTTTACTGTTTACCTGTGAATAGACCATTGTTAGAGGTTTGATGTATTGTTCATATGTTTGCTTTACTGTTTTACCTGTGAATAGACAATTGTTAGAGGTTTGCTGTATTGTTCATATGTTTGCTGTACTGTTTTACCTGTGAGTAGACAATTGTTAGAGGTTTGATGTATTGTTCATATGTTTGCTTTACTGTTTTACCTGTAAATAGACAATTATTAGAGGTTTGATGTATTGTTTATATGTTTGCTTTACTGTTTACCTGTGAATAGACAATTGCTAGAGGTTTGGTGTATTGTTCATATGTTTGCTTTACTGTTTTACCTGTGAATAGACAATTGTTAGAGGTTTGATGTATTGTTCATATGTTTGCTTTACCGTTTTACCTGTGAATAGACAATTGATAGAGGTTTGATGTATTGTTCATATGTTTGCTGTACTGTTTTACCTGTGAGTAGACAATTGTTCGAGGTTTGATGTATTGTTCATATGTTTGCTTTACTGTTTTACCTGTAAATAGACAATTATTAGAGGTTTGATGTATTGTTTATATGTTTGCTTTACTGTTTACCTGTGAATAGACAATTGTTAGAGGTTTGATGAATTGTTCATATGTTTGCTTTACTGTTTTACCTGTGAATAGACAATTGTTAGAGGTTTGATGTATTGTTCATATGTTTGCTTTACTGTTTTACCTGTGAATAGACAATTGTTAGAGGTTTGCTGTATTGTTCCTACGTTTGCTGTACTGTTTTACCTGTGAATAGACAATTGTTAGAGGTTTGATGTATAGTTCATATGTTTGCTTTACTGTTTACCTGTGAATAGACAATTGTTAGAGGTTTGATGTATTGTTCATATGTTTGCTTTACTGTTTACCTGTGAATAGACACTTGTTAGAGGTTTGACGTATTGTTTATATGTTTGCTTTACTGTTTTTACCTGTGAGTAGACCATTGTTAGAGGTTTGATGTATTGTTCATATGTTTGCTTTACTGTTTTACCTGTGAATAGACAATTGTTAGAGGTTTGCTGTATTGTTCATATGTTTGCTGTACTGTTTTACCTGTGAGTAGACAATTGTTAGAGGTTTGATGTATTGTTCATATGTTTGCTTTACTGTTTTACCTGTGAATAGACAATTGTTAGAGGTTTGACGTATTGTTCATATGTTTGATTTACTGTTTTACCTGTGAATAGACAATTGTTAGAGGTTTGCTGTATTGTTCCTATGTTTGCTGTACTGTTTTACCTGTGAATAGACCATTGTTAGAGGTTTGATATATTGTTTATATGTTTGCTTTACTGTTTACCTGTGAATAGACAATTGTTAGAGGTTTGATGTATTGTTCATATGTTTGCTTTACTGTTTACCTGTGAATAGACAATTGTTAGAGGTTTGATGTATTGTTCATATGTTTGCTTTACTGTTTACCTGTGAATAGACACTTGTTAGAGGTTTGACGTATTGTTTATATGTTTGCTTTACTGTTTTTACCTGTGAGTAGACCATTGTTAGAGGTTTGATGTATTGTTCATATGTTTGCTTTACTGTTTTACCTGTGAATAGACAATTGTTAGAGGTTTGCTGTATTGTTCATATGTTTGCTGTACTGTTTTACCTGTGAGTAGACAATTGTTAGAGGTTTGATGTATTGTTCATATGTTTGCTTTACTGTTTTACCTGTGAATAGACAATTGTTAGAGGTTTGACGTATTGTTCATATGTTTGATTTACTGTTTTACCTGTGAATAGACAATTGTTAGAGGTTTGCTGTATTGTTCCTATGTTTGCTGTACTGTTTTACCTGTGAATAGACCATTGTTAGAGGTTTGATATATTGTTTATATGTTTGCTTTACTGTTTTACCTGTGAACAGACAATTGTTAGAGGTTTGATGTATTGTTCATATGTTTGCTTTACTGTTTTACCTGTGAATAGACAATTGTTAGAGGTTTGATGTACTGTTCATATGTTTGCTTTACTGTTTACCTGTGAATAGACAATTGTTAGAGGTTTGATGAATTGTTCATATGTTTGCTTTACTGTTTTACCTGTGAATAGACAATTGTTAGAGGTTTGATGTATTGTTCATATGTTTGCTTTACTGTTTTACCTGTGAATAGACAATTGTTAGAGGTTTGCTGTATTGTTCCTACGTTTGCTGTACTGTTTTACCTGTGAATAGACAATTGTTAGAGGTTTGATGTATAGTTCATATGTTTGCTTTACTGTTTACCTGTGAATAGACAATTGTTAGAGGTTTGATGTATTGTTCATATGTTTGCTTTACTGTTTACCTGTGAATAGACACTTGTTAGAGGTTTGACGTATTGTTTATATGTTTGCTTTACTGTTTTTACCTGTGAGTAGACCATTGTTAGAGGTTTGATGTATTGTTCATATGTTTGCTTTACTGTTTTACCTGTGAATAGACAATTGTTAGAGGTTTGCTGTATTGTTCATATGTTTGCTTTACTGTTTTACCTGTGAATAGACAATTGATAGAGGTTTGATGTATTGTTCATATGTTTGCTGTACTGTTTTACCTGTGAGTAGACAATTGTTAGAGGTTTGATGTATTGTTCATATGTTTGCTTTACTGTTTTACCTGTAAATAGACAATTATTAGAGGTTTGATGTATTGTTTATATGTTTGCTTTACTGTTTTACCTGTGAATAGACAATTGTTAGAGGTTTGCTGTATTGTTCATATGTTTGCTTTACTGTTTTACCTGTGAATAGACAATTGATAGAGGTTTGATGTATTGTTCATATGTTTGCTTTACTGTTTTACCTGTGAATAGACAATTGTTAGAGGTTTGCTGTATTGTTTATATGTTTGCTTTACTGTTTTACCTGTGAATAGACCATTGTTAGAGGTTTGATATATTGTTTATATGTTTGCTTTACTGTTTAACCTGTGAATAGACAATTGTTAGAGGTTTGCTGTATTGTTCATATGTTTGCTTTACTGTTTTACCTGTGAATAGACAATTGATAGAGGTTTGATGTATTGTTCATATGTTTGCTTTACTGTTTTACCTGTGAATAGACAATTGTTAGAGGTTTGCTGTATTGTTCATATGTTTGCTGTACTGTTTTACCTGTGAATAGACAATTGTTAGAGGTTTGCTGTATTGTTCATATGTTTGCTGTACTGTTTTACCTGTGAATAGACAATTGTTAGAGGTTTGATGTATTGTTCATATGTTTGCTTTACTGTTTTACCTGTGAGTAGACAATTGTTAGAGGTTTGCTGTATTGTTCATATGTTTGCTTTACTGTTTTACCTGTGAATAGGCAATTGTTAGAGGTTTGATGTATTGTTCATATGTTTGCTTTACTGTTTTACCTATGAATAGACAATTGTTAGAGGTTTGATGTATTGTTCATATGTTTGCTTTACTGTTTACCTGTGAATAGACAATTGTTAGAGGTTTGATGTATTGTTCATATGTTTGCTTTACTGTTTACCTGTGAATAGACAATTGTTAGAGGTTTGCTGTATTGTTCATATGTTTGCTTTACTGTTTTACCTGTGAATAGACAATTGTTAGAGGTTTGATGTATTGTTCATATGTTTGCTGTACTGTTTTACCTGTGAATAGACAATTGTTAGAGGTTTGACGTATTGTTCATATGTTTGCTTTACTGTTTTACCTGTGAATAGACCATTGTTAGAGGTTTGCTGTATTGTTCATATGTTTGCTTTACTGTTTTACTTGTGAATAGACAATTGTTAGAGGTTTGATGTATTGTTCATATGTTTGCTTTACTGTTTACCTGTGAATAGACAATTGTTAGAGGTTTGATGTATTGTTCATATGTTTGCTGTACTGTTTTACCTGTGAATAGACAATTGTTAGAGGTTTGACGTATTGTTCATATGTTTGCTTTACTGTTTTACCTGTGAATAGACAATTGTTAGAGGTTTGATGTATTGTTCCTATGTTTGCTTTACTGTTTTACCTATGGATAGACAATTGTTAGAGGTTTGATGTATTGTTCATATGTTTGCTTTACTGTTTAACCTGTGAATAGACCATTGTTAGAGGTTTGATGTATTGTTTATATGTTTGCTTTACTGTTTTACCTGTGAATAGACAATTGTTAGAGGTTTGGTGTATTGTTCATATGTTTGCTGTACTGTTTACCTGTGAATAGACAATTGTTAGAGGTTTGATGTATTGTTCATATGTTTGCTTTACTGTTTTACCTGTGAATAGACAATTGTTAGAGGTTTGATGTATTGTTTATATGTTTGCTGTACTGTTTATCTGTGAATAGACAATTGTTAGAGGTTTGCTGTATTGTTCATATGTTTGCTGTACTGTTTTACCTGTGAATAGACAATTGTTAGAGGTTTGATGTACTGTTCATATGTTTGCTTTACTGTTTACCTTTGAATAGACAATTGTTAGAGGTTTGATGTATTGTTTATATGTTTGCTTTACTGTTTTACCTGTGAATAGACAATTGTTAGAGGTTTGCTGTATTGTTCATATGTTTGCTTTACTGTTTTACCTGTGAATAGACAATTGTTAGAGGTTTGCTGTATTGTTCATATGTTTGCTTTACTGTTTTACCTGTGAACAGACAATTGTTAGAGGTTTGCTGTATTGTTCATATGTTTGCTTTACTGTTTACCTGTGAATAGACCATTGTTAGAGGTTTGCTGTATTGTTCATATGTTTGCTTTACTGTTTTACCTATGAATAGACAATTGTTAGAGGTTTGATGTATTGTTCATATGTTTGCTGTACTGTTTTACCTGTGAATAGACAATTGTTAGAGGTTTGCTGTATTGTTCATATGTTTGCTGTACTGTTTTACCTGTGAATAGACAATTGTTAGAGGTTTGCTGTATTGTTCATATGTTTGCTGTACTGTTTTACCTGTGAATAGACAATTGTTAGAGGTTTGCTGTATTGTTCATATGTTTGCTGTACTGTTTTACCTGTGAATAGACAATTGTTAGAGGTTTGCTGTATTGTTCATATGTTTGCTGTACTGTTTTACCTGTGAATAGACAATTGTTAGAGGTTTGCTGTATTGTTCATATGTTTGCTGTACTGTTTTACCTGTGAATAGTAAATTGTTAGAGGTTTGCTGTATTGTTCATATGTTTGCTGTACTGTTTTACCTGTGAATAGACCATTGTTAGAGGTTTGCTGTATTGTTCATATGTTTGCTTTACTGTTTACCTGTGAATAGACCATTGTTAGAGGTTTGCTGTATTGTTCATATGTTTCCTGTACTGTTTTACCTGTGAATAGACAATTGTTAGAGGTTTGATGTATTGTTCATATGTTTGCTTTACTGTTTACCTGTGAATAGACAATTGTTAGAGGTTTGATGTATTGTTCATATGTTTGCTTTACTGTTTACCTGTGAATAGACAATTGTTAGAGGTTTGATGTATTGTTCATATGTTTGCTTTACTGTTTTACCTGTGAATAGACAATTGTTAGAGGTTTGATGTATTGTTTATATGTTTGCTTTACTGTTTTACCTGTGAATAGACCATTGTTAGAGGTTTGATATATTGTTTATATGTTTGCTTTACTGTTTATCTGTGAATAGACCATTGTTAGAGGTTTGATGTACTGTTCATATGTTTGCTTTACTGTTTTACCTGTGAGTAGCCAATTGTTAGAGGTTTGCTGTATTGTTCATATGTTTGCTGTACTGTTTTACCTGTGAATAGACAATTGTTAGAGGTTTGCTGTATTGTTCATATGTTTGCTTTACTGTTTACCTGAGAATAGACAATTGTTAGAGGTTTGCTGTATTGTTCATATGTTTGCTTTACTGTTTACCTGTGAATAGACCATTGTTAGAGGTTTGATGTATTGTTCATATGTTTGCGTTACTGTTTACCTGTGAATAGACAATTGTTAGAGGTTTGATGTATTGTTCATATGTTTGCTTTACTGTTTTACCTGTGAATAGACAATTGTTAGAGGTTTGATGTATTGTTCATATGTTTGCTTTACTGTTTTACCTGTGAATAGACCATTGTTAGAGGTTTGATATATTGTTTATATGTTTGCTTTACTGTTTATCTGTGAATAGACCATTGTTAGAGGTTTGATGTATTGTTCATATGTTTGCTTTACTGTTTTACCTGTGAATAGACAATTGTTAGAGGTTTGATGTATTGTTCATATGTTTGCTTTACTGTTTTACCTGTGAATAGACCATTGTTAGAGGTTTGATATATTGTTTATATGTTTGCTTTACTGTTTATCTGTGAATAGACCATTGTTAGAGGTTTGATGTATTGTTCATATGTTTGCTTTACTGTTTACCTGTGAATAGACAATTGTTAGAGGTTTGATGTATTGTTTATATGTTTGCTGTACTGTTTATCTGTGAATAGACAATTGTTAGAGGTTTGCTGTATTGTTCATATGTTTGCTGTACTGTTTTACCTGTGAATAGACAATTGTTAGAGGTTTGATGTACTGTTCATATGTTTGCTTTACTGTTTACCTGTGAATAGACAATTGTTAGAGGTTTGATGTATTGTTTATATGTTTGCTTTACTGTTTTACCTGTGAATAGACAATTGTTAGAGGTTTGCTGTATTGTTCATATGTTTGCTTTACTGTTTTACCTGTGAATAGACAATTGTTAGAGGTTTGCTGTATTGTTCATATGTTTGCTTTACTGTTTTACCTGTGAACAGACAATTGTTAGAGGTTTGCTGTATTGTTCATATGTTTGCTTTACTGTTTACCTGTGAATAGACCATTGTTAGAGGTTTGCTGTATTGTTCATATGTTTGCTTTACTGTTTTACCTATGAATAGACAATTGTTAGAGGTTTGATGTATTGTTCATATGTTTGCTGTACTGTTTTACCTGTGAATAGACAATTGTTAGAGGTTTGCTGTATTGTTCATATGTTTGCTGTACTGTTTTACCTGTGAATAGACAATTGTTAGAGGTTTGCTGTATTGTTCATATGTTTGCTGTACTGTTTTACCTGTGAATAGACAATTGTTAGAGGTTTGCTGTATTGTTCATATGTTTGCTGTACTGTTTTACCTGTGAATAGACAATTGTTAGAGGTTTGCTGTATTGTTCATATGTTTGCTGTACTGTTTTACCTGTGAATAGACAATTGTTAGAGGTTTGCTGTATTGTTCATATGTTTGCTGTACTGTTTTACCTGTGAATAGTAAATTGTTAGAGGTTTGCTGTATTGTTCATATGTTTGCTGTACTGTTTTACCTGTGAATAGACCATTGTTAGAGGTTTGCTGTATTGTTCATATGTTTGCTTTACTTTTTACCTGTGAATAGACCATTGTTAGAGGTTTGCTGTATTGTTCATATGTTTGCTGTACTGTTTTACCTGTGAATAGACAATTGTTAGAGGTTTGATGTATTGTTCATATGTTTGCTTTACTGTTTACCTGTGATTAGACAATTGTTAGAGGTTTGGTGTATTGTTCATATGTTTGCTGTACTGTTTTACCTGTGAATAGACAATTGTTAGAGGTTTGATGTATTGTTCATATGTTTGCTTTACTGTTTACCTGTGAATAGACAATTGTTAGAGGTTTGATGTATTGTTCATATGTTTGCTTTACTGTTTTACCTGTGAATAGACAATTGTTAGAGGTTTGATGTATTGTTTATATGTTTGCTTTACTGTTTTACCTGTGAATAGACCATTGTTAGAGGTTTGATATATTGTTTATATGTTTGCTTTACTGTTTATCTGTGAATAGACCATTGTTAGAGGTTTGATGTACTGTTCATATGTTTGCTTTACTGTTTTACATGTGAGTAGCCAATTGTTAGAGGTTTTCTGTATTGTTCATATGTTTGCTTTACTGTTTACCTGTGAATAGACAATTGTTAGAGGTTTGATGTATTGTTTATATGTTTGCCTTACTGTTTTACCTGTGAATAGACCATTGTTAGAGGTTTGATATATTGTTTATATGTTTGCTTTACTGTTTATCTGTGAATAGACCATTGTTAGAGGTTTGATGTGCTGTTCATATGTTTGCTTTACTGTTTACCTGTGAATAGACAATTGTTAGAGGTTTGATGTATTGTTCATATGTTTGCTTTACTGTTTTACCTGTGAGTAGCCAATTGTTAGAGGTTTGCTGTATTGTTCATATGTTTGCTGTACTGTTTTACCTGTGAATAGACAATTGTTAGAGGTTTGCTGTATTGTTCATATGTTTGCTTTACTGTTTACCTGAGAATAGACAATTGTTAGAGGTTTGCTGTATTGTTCATATGTTTGCTTTACTGTTTTACCTGTGAATAGACAATTGTTAGAGGTTTGCTGTATTGTTCATATGTTTGCTTTACTGTTTACCTGTGAATAGACCATTGTTAGAGGTTTGATGTATTGTTCATATGTTTGCGTTACTGTTTACCTGTGAATAGACAATTGTTAGAGGTTTGATGTATTGTTCATATGTTTGCTTTACTGTTTTACCTGTGAATAGACAATTGTTAGAGGTTTGATGTATTGTTCATATGTTTGCTTTACTGTTTTACCTGTGAATAGACCATTGTTAGAGGTTTGATATATTGTTTATATGTTTGCTTTACTGTTTATCTGTGAATAGACCATTGTTAGAGGTTTGATGTATTGTTCATATGTTTGCTTTACTGTTTTACCTGTGAATAGACCATTGTTAGAGGTTTGATATATTGTTTATATGTTTGCTTTACTGTTTATCTGTGAATAGACCATTGTTAGAGGTTTGATGTATTGTTCATATGTTTGCTGTACTGTTTTACCTGTGAACAGACAATTGTTAGAGGTTTGCTGTATTGTTCATATGTTTGCTTTACTGTTTTACCTGTGAATAGACAATTGTTAGAGGTTTGCTGTATTGTTCATATGTTTGCTTTACTGTTTTACCTGTGAATAGACCATTGTTAGAGGTTTGATGTATTGTTTATATGTTTGCTTTACTGTTTTACCTCTGAATAGACCATTGTTAGAGGTTTGCTGTATTGTTCATATGTTTGCTGTACTGTTTTACCTGTGAATAGACAATTGTTAGAGGTTTGCTGTACTGTTCCTACGTTTGCTGTACTGTTTTACCTGTGAATAGACCATTGTTAGAGGTTTGATGTACTGTTCATATGTTTGCTTTACTGTTTTACCTGTGAGTAGCCAATTGTTAGAGGTTTGCTGTATTGTTCATATGTTTGCTTTACTGTTTACCTGTGAATAGACAATTGTTAGAGGTTTGATGTATTGTTTATATGTTTGCTTTACTGTTTTACCTGTGAATAGACCATTGTTAGAGGTTTGCTGTATTGTTCATATGTTTGCTTTACTGTTTACCTGTGAATAGACAATTGTTAGAGGTTTGATGTATTGTTTATATGTTTGCTTTACTGTTTTACCTGTGAATAGACCATTGTTAGAGGTTTGATGTATTGTTCATATGTTTGCTTTACTGTTTTACCTGTGAATAGACAATTGTTAGAGGTTTGCTGTATTGTTCATATGTTTGCTTTACTGTTTTACCTGTGAGTAGACAATTGTTAGAGGTGTGATGTATTGTTTATATGTTTGCTTTACTGTTTTACCTGTGAATAGACAATTGTTAGAGGTTTGATGTATTGTTCATATGTTTGCTTTACTGTTTACCTGTGAATAGACAATTGTTAGAGGTTTGATGTATTGTTCATATGTTTGCTTTACTGTTTTACCTGTGAGTAGCCAATTGTTAGAGGTTTGCTGTATTGTTCATATGTTTGCTGTACTGTTTTACCTGTGAATAGACAATTGTTAGAGGTTTGCTGTATTGTTAATATGTTTGCTTTACTGTTTTACCTGTGAGTAGACAATTGTTAGAGGTTTGGTGTATTGTTCATGTTTGCTTTACTGTTTTACCTGTGAGTAGACAATTGTTAAAGGTTTGATGTATTGTTCATATGTTTGCTTTACTGTTTACCTGTGAGTAGACAATTGTTAGAGGTTTGATGTATTGTTCATATGTTTGCTGTACTGTTTTACCTGTGAATAGACAATTGTTAGAGGTTTGATGTATTGTTCATATGTTTGCTTTACTGTTTACCTGTGAATAGACAATTGTTAGAGGTTTGATGTATTGTTCATATGTTTGCTGTACTGTTTTACCTGTGAATAGACAATTGTTAGAGGTTTGATGTATTGTTCATATGTTTGCTTTACTGTTTTACCTGTGAATAGACAATTGTTAGAGGTTTGATGTATTGTTCATATGTTTGCTGTACTGTTTACCTGTGAATAGACAATAGTTAGAGGTTTGACGTATTGTTCATATGTTTGCTTTACTGTTTTACCTGTGAATAGGCAATTGTTAGAGGTTTGACGTATTGTTCATATGTTTGCTTTACTGTTTAACCTGTGAATAGACCATTGTTAGAGGTTTGACGTATTGTTCATATGTTTGCTTTACTGTTTTACCTGTGAATAGACCATTGTTAGAGGTTTGATGTATTGTTCTTATGTTTGCTTTACTGTTTACCTGTGAGTAGACAATTGTTAGAGGTTTGATGTATTGTTCATATGTTTGCTTTACTGTTTTACCTGTGAATAGACAATTGTTAGAGGTTTGCTGTATTGTTCATATGTTTGCTTTACTGTTTTACCTGTGAATAGGCAATTGTTAGAGGTATGATGTATTGTTGATATGTTTGCTTTACTGTTTTACCTGCGAATAGACAATTGTTAGAGGTTTGACGTATTGTTTATATGTTTGCTTTACTGTTTACCTGTGAGTAGACAATTGTTAGAGGTTTGATATATTGTTTATATGTTTGCTTTACTGTTTAACCTGTGAGTAGACAATTGTTAGAGGTTTGCTGTATTGTTCATATGTTTGCTGTACTGTTTTACCTGTGAATAGACAATTGTTAGAGGTTTGCTGTATTGTTCATATGTTTGCTTTACTGTTTTACCTGTGAATAGACAATTGTTAGAGGTTTGCTGTATTGTTCATATGTTTGCTTTACTGTTTTACCTGTGAATAGACAATTGTTAGAGGTTTGACGCATTGTTCATATGTTTGCTTTACTGTTTTACCTTTGAATAGACAATTGTTAGAGGTTTGACGTATTGTTCATATGTTTGCTTAACTGTTTACCTGTAAATAGACAATTGTTAGAGGTTTGATGTATTGTTCATATGTTTGCTTTACTGTTTCACCTGTGAATAGACAATTGTTAGAGGTTTGATGTATTGTTCATATGTTTGCTTTACTGTTTCACCTGTGAACAGACAATTGTTAGAGGTTTGATGTATTGTTCATATGTTTGCTGTACTGTTTTACCTGTGAACAGACCATTGTTAGAGGGTTGATGTACTGTTCATATGTTTGCTTTACTGTTTACCTGTGAATAGACAATTGTTAGAGGTTTGATGTATTGTTCATATGTTTGCTTTACTGTTTACCTGTGAATAGACAATTGTTAGAGGTTTGATGTATTGTTCATATGTTTGCTTTACTGTTTAACCAATGTCCTCTGTAACCTGAAGCTCTGTGACTCTGGAATGCCAGGGTGTATAAATATGTGTGCTGCTTCTAAATAAAGTGTTCATTTTGTATTCAGACCCCTGAGTGTTGCCTCAGTTCTGTTCACCTATATAACTTTAGACTGCGGTCAAAGGGAGATACCAGGAGCTATTGCTCTGGATAAAGGGATGTCCAGGACAAGTGTTCTGATGGAGGTACTCATTCAGGGTACCAGACAGTCCATCACAGTACCCACCAATCAACAAGCACTATCCAGGGAATTGAAGCAAATATGGTCCGGCTCCTAAGCTCACATTCCTGTTTTTAAAAATAAAGATACCAAGACAACAAAGAAAAAATGTATAATAAAAGTAAATTAGAAAGTTGATTAAAATTGCTGCTCTATCTGAATCATGAAAGAAAAATATGTGGGTTCAGTGTCCCTTTAAATTCTTACTACACCCCATTCTAGATATCTCTGTTACTTTTTTTGTATTTTAATATATCATCTTTTATTGAAATTCTTTAAAGATTACAGACTTGTATTTACTTTCCATACATTAGTGTTTAGATGTTAACTTTTGCCTGTTCCTATCATACATAACTGATGATAACTTTTAATGAACATAACAACAATAAATTAGTTTGTACTCCCTTGTCTTCAGTGTATTTTTTATGCCTCTAACAATTAAACATGTCTGATATCTTGTCCATATGTTAGAGAGTCCTTCACGCTGCCTTTCTGTGTGATAAATTGCCTCTGATTTCCATTCATGATGTCTTCCTAGTAACATAGTAACATAACATAGTAGATGAGGTTGAAAAAAGACCGAAGTCCATCGAGTTCAACCTATACAATTCTAAATATATACAAAAAGTTCCAGTTAAGTTTAAATAATACCACTAAATGGTGACCCATTTAATACTAGCAATCATATCCATGAATTTTGTTTATAGACAGAAATGTATCCAAATAATTTTGAAATGTATCTAGAGTGTTGGCATTCACTACCTCCTTTTGAGTTCCACAATTTTATTTCTCTTACAGTGAAAAAACGTTTTCGTTGCAGGAGATTAAATCTACTTTCCTCCAACCTTAAATTGTGACCTCTGGTCACAATTAATTTTCTTGGAATAAACAGAGCTTCTGCCATCTCTTTATATGGGCCTTGAATATATTTATATAAAGTAATCATGTCACCTCTTAAGCGCCTTTTTTCTAAAGAAAACAGACCCAGTTTGGCTAGCCTCTCCTCATAGGTTAAATTCTCCAATCCTTTTATTAGCTTTGTGGCCCTTCTCTGAAATTTTTCTAGTTCTGCAATATCTTTTTTTGCGATCAGTCCCCAGAACGGCACTCCATACTCAAGGTGAGGTCTTACCTAAAACCATGCTGATTAGAACTCATAATCTTGTTTACACGAATATGCTCATCAATATAATCCCTTCAAATACCTTCCCCAATATTGATGTCAGACTAACTGGTCTATAGCTTCCTGGATCCTCCCTACTTTCCTTTTTGAAGAGTGGTACCACATCAGCTTTATGCCAGTCCTTGGGTACCATGCCTGAGGATAATGAGTCTTGAAAAATTAAGAGTAGAGGTTTGTCTATAACAGTGCTAAGTTCCCTTAACACCCTTGGGTGTATTCCATCTGGGCCTGGAGTTTTATTTACCTTAATATTATCCAATTTGTTCCTGATATCCTCTAAACATAACCCAGTTAATGGTATGGGCTGGCATGTTCTATTTTGTTCCAAAGTATAATGGTTCCTCTCTTGTGCATACTGAAGAAAAAAACTGGTTTAGTACCTCAGCCTTCTCCCTGTCATTATTTATCATGCTACCCTCCCCGCATTTTAATGTACCTATATTGTCTTTCTTAGATTTTTTGCTATTTATGTACTTAAAGAATCTTTTAGGGGTTGATTTAGAATCCTTTGCAATTAATTTTTCAGTTCTAGTACTGTTATCATAACATATATAAAAAAGCTCTATACGCATATTTCCACCTGTTTTATGCAATTCTAAGGTTTCATTCCAGGATGGAAAATTGATATCAGAGATTTTTCAGTAACTGCGAGAAAGAGCAAATAGGCAGGAAGAGGGATAGATTTATAAATTGAGACCCTCGGGACCTTCCCTACTGTTCTGTCCGTCTTCCCCATTTCCTCTATTGCCACCCCTTGCTTGTGTTGCCTGAAGGGATTCCTTCCAGATACATTTTATGTCTAGTAGGGTGTTCAATTTCTGTCTCTTGAGGTAGCTTTATTCCTCTAAAGTCAGTAGACTTTTGTTTTCCACAATTGTGGGGTTGGGATGTCTGGGGTCTTTCATTTGTGAGCAATTAATGATTTAGCTCCATTTAGGCCTATTTGTAGTAGCATTAATCTTAGTTTGCAAGGAAATTTTGGCAGGTCATTAAGCAAGGCAATTTTGGGGGTTAGTGTACAATTGTTTTTCAGGATGGTTTTAAAGTGTGTTTCCCATAATTGTTTCAGTTTATTGCAGTCCTACCACATGTGTGTATAGTTGCTTCTGTTTTCACATCCTCTCCAGCATCTATCACTAGCCCCTGGATATATGGAATGTAAGGTACCATCTCATAATTACTTTAAAGTTAAGCTCCAACATGTGTAGTGATGTGGAAGATTTTTTGGTGTGTTTGAGAATTATTTTCCAGTCATCTAAATCTATAGGGGATCCTATGTCATCATGCCATCTAGCTGTATACTTGGGTAGTTGTGTGGCTTGTTTAATTTGTATCAGTTACCTAGATGTTGAAAGAGTATGTGGAACTATCTAATTTTTAGCACATAATTAGGGTTAGACTTCTTAAGTAATCTACTTTGTATGGGGATGTGAGGATTAAGTGGGACAATTAAAAATATATTTACCCAGTCAGTATAGTTGCTATTAGAAACTTCCCCAATTTAAATTCTGTCTTTAAGCCTTCCATTTAAAATAAAGTCTTTTAGTTGGGTTTTGCGAAACCCCACTCTGTCACTCGATGTTCCTTGTCTAAACTTCCTATTAGTTCTGCATTAGTGGGTATAGGGAAGAGTGGGGATCTAACACCTGTGATGTGTGGTCTTCATGAGACTTTTGTATCCCAGGAGTCAAAGACGGGCTTGTATATGTCTAAGTTTTGGCAATGTGGTGGCCTCAGATTTTTTGGTGCCCAGCGCAACGCTCCCACCCTAGGCACTTGCAAGATATGAGAGTCTAAGTCCACCCAAGCTTTAGTATTTTGTGCAGCGTGCCAATCTCAAACCCTCTGTAATGAAACCATTTCCAGGTAATCTTTTATACATGGTACTTTGAGTTCTCCAGTTGTGGATGATCTGTACATATTTTCTTTGTTTATCCTAGGTCTACTCTGTCCCCAGATTAATGCGTTAATGTGTTTTTGCACTCTATCCAGATACCATTTTGGTAGTGGCAGAGGGAGTGTTTATAAAATGTACAGGATTCTAGGAAGAGTGATCATTTTAATGCACTGGATTCTTCCCCACCAAGAGATTGGTTGGTTGAACATGTGTGTAAGTCCTGTTGTATAGAGTGTAAGAGCGTGATATAATTGTTTTTGAATAATGTAGTGTTATTCGGTGAAAAATTGTTACCCAAATATTTTAGTGTTTTCATTTGTAATTTGAGGGGACAAATATTAGATAATGTTTGAAACATTTGTTGTGGCAGCGTAATGTTAAGAATTTCTGATTTTTGTGTATTTACTAAGAAGTTTAAGAATTGGACAAATGTTGTGATTTCTGTCATTATTGCTGGGACTGATTGGAATGGGGAGGTAACTGTAAAGAGCACATCGTCCGCATATGGGGTGATTTTAAAGTTGTGCAGTCAGTAGTTTGTCAAGAAATGGTCACGCTCTGTTACTTTCATAGAAGTATGTTTTTCTAAGAGAGTGTGCTTTCCTTTGTGCTTCTTTAGTCAATATAGAGTGTAGTTCAGGCCTAACTTTCGGTAAGATGTGCGAGCGTACTCTGCTCCTTAGTTGAGTTTTTGTGTTGTAGCTCTAGGACTGTGCTTGATACATTCACCCCTGATAACTGCCATGTGGGCTTCCTATAGACAGCCAGGGGAGATATCTGTTAGGTAGTTATGTTATGTTCCATTCTCCATATAAATGGTGTATGTGGTTTGTCTGGCCAGTCTAATTGTAAGGACATTTCAGAATGGTCTGACCAAACTTTTGGCTGGATGTCTGTTTCTTTTAACTGAGAGAGGTGGTTCCGATCGATAAATAAGTAATCAATGTGAGTGTATACTGACCATGGGTGTGAATAGACAGTATAATTTTGCTGAGTTGGGTGTTGTATGCGCAATGTGTCTATTAGTCCCAATTGTTTTATACATTTGAGCCCTGCATTAGGGGGTCTTGTATGGGTTTGAGGGGATCCTGTAGATGTATCTAAGGTTTGGTCTATCGTAACATTCAGATATCCCACATAAGTAGAAGTCCTTTTTTGTGTTCCGTCACTAGTGTAAGAAGAAGTTTAAAAAATTGGCATTGTCTGCTATTTGGTGCATTTACATTTACTAGGGTAATCAGTCTGTTGAATAATAGGCCATTGATAAAAAGGATTCTCCCTTCTGTGTCTTTTATTTTGTTTAAGAGTTGAAATTGGAGATGTTTGTGTAGGAATATACCCACCCCATTCTTTTCAATGCTATGAGAGTTTAGGTAACCTAACAGGAAGTCTCTGGATTTTAACTTGGGCTCCTTCTCAGCTATAAAAAATGAGTCTCTTGTAGAAAAACTATTGAGTCTCTATGTTTTACCAGACTTCGGAGAACTATGGAATGTTTAATGGGTGAATTGAGTCCCTTTACATTTTGGGACAATTAACTCTGAATGGATGTTACCTATGAACTTAACCATATTTAAGGGTTAACACACCGCAATACTTTGCTAAACCTCTATAAGAGTATGTGATATATATGCTGCTGGATATTTCTCAGATTTCATATTGACTCATCTTTCATGGTTGCTATCCATTTTTAATTGTGTGTTTTTCACCCATTTTAATTGATTTACCAATAAAGATTATTGTTTTTATTTTGGATTTCTAATGCCTCACTTCTCCTATTTTTGAAGGGAATGAGTGCTTGTAGGTGTATCCTGTCCAGTTTTCTGCCGAAACTATCAATATTACATTTCTTAAGGTCTGCATATATCTGAAGTGAGTCTTCACCAAAGATCAGTGGAGATTGTTTCCTAGCCGCTTAAAGAATCTTTTATTTGTCTGTAAATTTATGACAGCGAAGGATTATGTCTTTGGGTGGCGTGGTGGTCGCTGGCGTGGGCCTTAGGGCCTTATGAGCCCAAGAGATATATAAATAGATTCTGAAGGAAAGATGGTAACTGTGTAGCGAGTATTCTTTCTGGCACACCACCGATTCTCAGATTTTGGTGACGGAACATGTTATCTAAGTCCTCCACTTGGGATTGTAATTGGACTATGGTTGTGTTTTGTTGCTGTAAGGCCTGAGTCATAGAGCTAGAATCATGAGCGTGATCTTCTACTTGCTCCTCTAGTTATAATACTCTATTTCTCAGCTCTGCGACGTCCCTTTTAACCTCCGCTAGGCCATCTTGGATGATTTTGCTGACATGTGACATAAAATATGTATGTGATAAACAATATGGTGAATGAGAGGGCGCTAAAAGCTTGGTATACTTAACACACCTAATTGTTTAAGATTTATATCAAAAGTAAGAATTCATCAAAGACAGTAAATTTTATCAATCATTTACTAGTGGGAATATTCCCTATTTGGTGCAATACATAAATTCATAAAAACAATGTATGAAAACAATTTCAGACACATAAAATATTTGACACGATATCTTTAACTTATACTTTTGGAATACCACCCTAATAAAAAATATATATATAATATGCGCTTAAAAAATAGATTGATTAAATGCTTAAAACCTTAAAATCAATTTATTCCAGAATATAATGGACAGTCTCTGTAGTCCTTAATAAATCTTCAACAGATGAAATCCCTTTTGGTTTTATGGTATATTACATACGAGACTCGTCTCCGTGATTATAATTAATATACTGGGTAAAAACGACAAATTGTTTCTTATTTTGGATACTTTGTATCTTTTCTTTGTTATATATGTAGCTTTAACTCATAGATAGTTGCAGCGGCTGTAACCAAATGCCGCTGTATTACGTCCAAGATACTGTGGTCCTTTATCACAACACGCTCCTTGCGTGTGGGCCGCTTTGTACGCTTTGTATGCTGCCGGTCACCTCCCCACGGAGGGAGTGGTGAATCCTGTGCCAGAGATTAGGAGCTGCAGCATACAAAGCGGCCCACACGCAAGGAGCGTGTTGTGATAAAGGACCACAGTATCTTGGACGTAATACAGCGGCATTTGGTTACAGCCGCTGCAACTATCTGTGAGTTAAAGCTACATATATAACAAAGAAAAGATACAAAGTATCCAAAATAAGAAACAATTTGTCGTTTTTACCCAGTATATTGATTATAATCACGGAGACGAGTCTCGTATGTAATATACCATAAAACCAAAAGGGATTTCATCTGTTGAAGATTTATTAAGGACTACAGAGACTGTCCATTATATTCTGGAATAAATTGATTTTAAGGTTTTAAGCATTTAATCAATCTATTTTTTAAGCGCATATTATATATATATTTTTTATTAGGGTGGTATTCCAAAAGTATAAGTTAAAGATATCGTGTCAAATATTTTATGTGTCTGAAATTTTCATACATTGTTTTTATGAATTTATGTATTGCACCAAATAGGGAATATTCCCACTAGTAAATGATTGATAAAATTTACCGTCTTTGATGAATTCTTACTTTTGATATAAATCTTAAACAATTAGGTGTGTTAAGTATACCAAGCTTTTAGCGCCCTCTCATTCACCATATTGTTTGTTCCATTTCTATCTTGGGGAGATAGTGGAGAGTGGCATAGGTATCCTTTTTAGATTTTAGCGCTGAAATTCCTGTGCTATTTTGTACATAAAATATGTGAACAAAGTTTAGGCGGCCATTCCAAACCCTCCGTCAGGTGCTTCTGTCGGGCTCACAATGGTGACGTCACATGGATTCAGCAAACATGCAAGTAATGGACAAAATGTCTAGACGTTTTGTCCATTACTTGCATGTTTGCTGAATAGAGAAATAAAAGTTTCCTGCTTTCAATTTTACTGCTGTGCTGCTGGATTTTTTACGTTTTGGATAAAATATGTGAAGTCTGCTTTTGTGGGTAAGGCTTCTAAATCTGCCTTAGTGATAGGTGTAAGGCCTTGCTGGTATTTAAATACATTTTTTATAAGTGGAGTGTATTCGTTCTTCCAATGTGTGTTATCAGTTTAGCCTGTAAATATTAGCCCTCTTCAGGAAAGAAGAAACTATTGTGAGCTGTGTCGTCTTATAGTGGGGCCTTTTTATGTTGTTAGTGCCACGTGGAGTGATCTATTTGTTCGGTCCTAGCTGTCTGTTTTTGGGTGCTATCCACTTTTGTACTGGAGGTCACTGTATAATTCTCCCTTGTTTGTATATAAGGGATGTGCTATATTCCCGGTGTGTATGTGGCTGGAGCTGTTTTATCTCCTCTTACCAGAGCCGGAGTGTTGCAGTTGTCTTTGTGTCTCCTCCCGTGATCATAATCGGTTGTTATTGTGCTTATCTTTATTAAATATAAGGCCTGGTAGTCGACCGGGTATTTCTGTCCTCTCTGCCAATGTTCCGGTAGCCACCTGGGGAGCGCTGCACCACACGGCTCTTGAAGGTGATCCGTGCAGGCTGCGTAGGCCTGATTTTGCTATATTTGCTTTGCGGGTGAGTATAGGCTCCTGTTAGGGAATTGGAGCTCTTGCAAATGTTCTCCTGAATTTTTAGCCGATCTGAGCTTCTTGCGACAGAGCTCTAAACTTTTGCGGCCATACTCATCTGTGGCCAGCTCTGCCCCCCATTTCTGTTACTTTTTTTTTTTTTTTATTGAAGTCATATGCAAATACAACAAGGGAAATGTGTCCCAAAACAATGACAGATTAAAGGGAATACATTACCATCACAGTGATATTGCCAACTCGATTAATACAAGTTGTGTCTGCCTGCACTACAATTCTAAGATTAATAAGAAGGACACAAAGGTAATTGTTAGTAAAAGTGGTAAGGCCTAAGTTGAATAAAGCGATGGAGTTGCCAAAAGGCCAACTGAGGCTGAGTAAGTATGGAAGAGGGATATTAGAAACCCTTTTGTCTATGGCATTAGTAGGGGATTTGGACTCTTAATAATGAGACTTCAGTTTTGCAGTATAATATCATAATAGAACATAAATGGACCCCACCCTGTCACATATAATATAGCTTAGAATATCCATTTAGATAAAATTAAAACAAGGGGGGGGGGAATAGTTATATGGGTATTTTTTGGGGGGGAGGGAAATGCAGCGGGCAAGAGCCGCTCGAAGTAAGGCAAAGGGGAAGATGGGAGGGATGGGAGGGCGGAGCCAGTCAGGGTATCAACTTAGTATGCAATTTCTGGAATCTGGGCATTCAAGTATAATATAAGGAGGATTGTCTCTAGGGAACACTATAATTAATGATGCGAGAACTGCAAAATGTCTTAAGATCTGTCATCATAGAGGTAATAAAGGGAAAAATAGCATATATACATTTAATAACAAGTAGTTATCAATATTTATATATAAACATAAAGCCTCATGGCAACTGATAAAATGGGCATCTGCATATCAAACATGTCAAATAATTCGTAAAACTATATAGTGGTGAAATAAGTATAAGACCAGTTAACAAGTATTCACAGCTACTACCAAAGAATCTTGCAGGGACAGTACTGTAGTTACTAGTAGTGTAGACCACCTTATAATGGAGATAGCGCTTCACTTACTCATTTATATTACTCTTGGGCATAGTGGTAAAGACCTGGGGTAACTAGAGCGTATACAATGTATTATATAAACTTGTTTCAGAATAGCTCCTTATAGGCCATGTATCGAATCAAGCTTGCTGTACAGTTGAACAAGACAGTAGGGTCTCTGGAGGTTAATGGAGCTATAAATAACGTGGAATACTCTGGTGCCCAACTAACAAATATATAGTAACGATGCGTGTCCCCAAACCAAATGTAAATAGTGAATACACTGCACCTAAAAGTTGAAAGAATCTGATAAGTTAGGGCGTAAAATACTGATTCACAAATAAGAGAGTCAGGCTATGGGCCAAAGTGATGTAACAATAGTCAGGCTTATAACCCTAAAGTTTAGTTAATATCATACTTATAAGATTAAAAAAAAAAAACACAAAAAAAACATCTTCATATGCAGCTACACTTCTGAGAACATTATACAGCATACTGAGGTAGGAGTAATGATAAGAGAGCAGCATATGAATGACACATTTGTACTGGTGGGTTTGTTAAAGTACAGGGATTATGTCTAATGACTCTAGTGTAGGGATCTACTTGCATATGTCTGAACATGTTCCCCCCAATAGCAAAAATTAAAGGAAGATATAAGCACAGTAAGGGGTTAAGACATATCACTAAGCAACAGTAAAATTAGAGCACAGACAGAAAACCTGTTGTCGAATGAGCACAGTCTCATGTATGTTAGTGCCTGGTTTCTCAACAGCTGGGCCGTGGCCCAGTACCGGGCCGTGATGGCCCTGCTGGTGGGCCCCGACCTGTCATGCCCCCACTGCACACTCTTACCCCACTGCACACCAGGGGCAGACTGATACGAATCGAGGCCACAGGAACACTGTCTCACACTGACCAAAATGTATTCAATTTTATGCAAATGAACATGGTAGCCTCCCTTCCCTGCCCTGCCCCCAACAGGCGCCTTAACCTCCAGAGCCAGGACCTCCAACATTAAGGTCCAGAGAAAGGGCACCCAACCTCCAGGGCCAGACCCCACACTCCATGGCCCTCACAGCAACAGACCCCCCGCCAGGGTCCCTACTAAACCCACACTTTATTGCATAGTTACTGATAGGGCAACTGAAAACTCCAGCTTAAGGAATGCACCAGGATCCGTGGAGATGCCATTTGTGGGCCCCCCAACTTGCCTGTCCCTCGGCCCAGGTCCTATTTGCCTGGCTGATCAGCCTGCCCCTACTGCTCAATATATATACATGTCTAGCTAAAATTTACCGGGCCTTGAGGTCACTTTGGTTGAGAACCAGTTAGTGTACTCTAGGGATGTGCTTCTAATGTAAATGATACTCTAAATGGGGCTTAGGAGGGTCTTCCGCTGCTTAGGTGTTTCCTTCTTAAATAGAAATATTATAGTCTAAGAGAAATTTACACAGCGTAGGTTTAATAAAATAAAAATAAGAAAATAGTAACATCCAATAACACAGGTTGAAAGTTAAGTAGGAAACCAGTCACAGTACGAAATTATCAGTATATGAATGACTGACTGTTGATAAGGGACTATGACCGGTATAATATGTTAGGCATCAGTGTCAAGCTATACGGCTCTCATTAAGATGACCTAACATAAAGGACCTGAAGTTTTCGCCCCATGCCGGGTTTTGTAGTAGTCACAGGGATGTCTCTTAGCCCTAAAGCTTGCAGATGAGTATCCAAGTGTCCTCTGGCTGATCTCGTTATTATCATTTGGAGATCTTGCAGTCGCCACTGGATAGCTGTGTTACTAACCAACCCCAGAACGGTACCATAGTTTCTGCCTCAAATCTAACACACATGGGAATAAAATAGCACCTTTATGCAGGATACACAGTAATAGGCTGAGTCCCTTGACAAAGCAGACGAGCGCATTGTGCAAATTATGGGCTTTCTCACGGCCTTCCATACGGTAATCGGTCGTTCTGAACTCCACTGGAGAGAGCAGATGTCTCTGCTTAAGCCCGAGTGTCTCTGTGTCAAGTTGTAGGTGGCGTATGGCCTCTGTATATGTGTGAGGCTTGTGAAGCTGTGTGGAGGTCCCTACTGCATCCGGCAATGTCTTCCCTGCTAGCTCCGTCTCCATTAAGTCAGATGAACTGACCTGCATGCCAGGGCACCTCGAGGGCTCCTGCCTGAAGTGCTGTGATGCTAGAGGACAAGCTGTCGGGAGCTCCAGGCTTTCTTTCAGTTCCGGCATAGAGGCTAGTGAAGTGGATTCCCCTTTAAGTATGCCCCTCAGGTCTTCGAATCTGCTGCTCATTAAACTGCCAAAAGCTTCCAACTGAACCAGTATGATTGCGTGGAGCTCTTCCATATTTCGTAGGTAGGCGCTTCCCCCTAACCAAAGTCCGGTATACTGCAAGATATAGACTAGAGCGCCATGAGGGTAATAAAATGGCCGTTCCCTGCTAGCTGCTGCAAGGGCACTCACTATCCATCCGAAGAGAGTTCTCTATATTCACATTGCAGGGTGTCTGTGGAACACTCCTAAAACATATTCCCTGACTTAGAAACAAATTGAGCAGCTCTGAGTGGTCAAAGATTAATAGATTATCGGATCAGGTCCGGAGCTGTTGTAAAATGCGACCACTCAGATGCAGAGCTTGCTCCGCCCCCCCCCCATTTCTGTTACTTTTGACTGAGCATTTAGTAGTTTAACTGTTTTACCTGTTTACAATGACATTTCTCATTTTATCTTACACTCACTCATCAAGGCATGTCAGTTCTAACCTGTGCATCAATGATAAAATGGGTTCTTTCCTTATACACAAGAAAACAAACATTTTCAATTATTTATAATATTAAAGAATCAATACTGAAAATTATTTCTAAATGGCCTTACTTTCGGCTAGATCACGAGTTTAGCGTTAGAGTAAAAAAGCAGCGTTAAGTTGTCCTAACGCTGCTTTTTACCGCCCGCTGGTATTACAAGTCTGGCAGGTACAGGTGTACTGCTCACTTTTCTTTACTTTAAATAACCTATGTTCATTACTACAGCCTATCACTGACTCTCACATGTTTGTTTTTTTTGTAATTTAGTTTAGTTGATTTAATTGTAGATAATTGTAGGTATTTATTTAATTAATTTATTGATAGTGTAGTGTTAGGTTTAATTGTAACTTAGGTTAGGATTTATTTTACAGGTAATTTTGTAATTATTTTAACTAGGTAACTATTAAATAGTTAATAACTATTTAATAGCTTTTGTACCTGGTTAAAATAAATACAAAGTTGCCTGTAAAATAAATATAAATCCTAAAATAGCTACAATGTAATTATTATTTATATTGTAGCTATATTAGGGTTTATTTTACAGGTAAGTATTTAGTTTTATATAGGATTCATTTATTTAATAAGAGTTAATTTATTTCGTTAGATTTAAATTATATTTAACTTAGGGGGGTGTTAGGGTTAGACTTAGCTTTAGGGGTTAATACATTTATTATAGTAGCGGTGAGGTCCGGTCGGCAGATTAGGGGTTAATACTTGAAGTTAGGTGTCAGCGATGTTAGGGAGGGCAGAATAGGGGTTAATACTATTTATTATAGGGTTCTTGAGGCGGGAGTGAGGTGGTTTAGGGTTAATACATTTATTATAGTGGCGGCGAGGTCCGGTCGGCAGATTAGGGGTTAATAAGTGTAGGTAGGTAGCGGCGACGTTGTGGGGGGCAGATTAGGGGTTAATAAATATAATATAGGTGTCGGCGGTGTTAGGGGCAGCAGATTAGGGGTACATAGGGATAATGTAGGTTGCGGCGGTGTCCGGAGCAGCAGATTAGGGGTTAAAAGTGTAATGCAGGGGTCAGCGATAGCGGGGGCGGCAGATTAGAGGTTAAAAAGTGTAAGATTAGGGGTGTTTCGACTCGGGGTTCATGTTAGGGTGTAAGGTGCAGACTTAGGAAGTGTTTCCCCATAGGAAACAATGGGGCTGCGTTAGGAGCTGAACGCTGCTTTTTTGCAATATACATTTGATAGATACGAATTTTATCGATCAAAAGATGCAATATACATTTGATAGATACGAATTACATCGATCAAAAGATGCAATATACATTTTATAGATACGAATTACATCGATCAATAGATTCAATATACATTTGATAGATACGATTGATAGTTAGATAGATTTGATAGATAAATAGATAGATTTGAAAGATATATAATTTCCCTGACAGAGTACAACAATAAGACAACCATGCGGTTTGGGACCCATGGTGTGTTAAGTAGTACTATTCTTAGCAGTTTACTACTACCTGTTACTCTATCGGGGGAGGTCTATATGGCCTGCATTTTTGGAACAGGGAGATGGAAGAAGATGATTGGTCTGTCCTCCTACTTCAAATTTGTCAAAAACACAAGTGGCTGTCTGAAAACAGTCCGGACATGAGATAGATAGATAGGATAGATATACATAGATTGATAGTTAGATAGAATCGATAGAAGATAAATAGATAGATTTGATAGATATATAATTACCCTGAAAAAGTATAATCATAAAACATGCGGTCTGGGATCCATTTTTCTACCTTAATGCCGATTGGCTGATAGAATCCTATCAGCCAATCGGAATTCGAGGGACGCCATCTTGGATGACGTCCCTTAAAGGAACCGTCATTCGTCGGGAAGTCGTCGGTGAAGATGGATGTTCCGCGTGGGCATTTTTTTATTTTGGGGGTCTTTGTTATTTTATTAGGGGGCTTAGAGTAGGTGTAATTAGTTTAAAATTGTTGTAATATTTTTCTGATGTTTGTAAATATTTTTTTATTTTTTGTAACTTAGTTCTTTTTTATTTTTTGTACTTTAGTTAGTTTATTTCATTGTATTTATTTGTAGATATTGTATTTAATTATTTTATTGATAGTGTAGTGTTAGGTTTAATTGTAGGTAATTGTAGGTATTTTATTTAATTAATTTATTGATAGTGTAGTGTTAGGTTTAATTGTAACTTAGGTTAGGATTTATTTTACAGGTAATTTTGTAATTATTTTAACTATTTTAGCTATTAAATAGTTCTTAACTATTTAATAGCTATTGTACCTGGTTAAAATAAATACAAAGTTACCTGTAAAATAAATATAAATCCTAAAATAGCTCTAATATAATTATAATTTATATTGTAGCTATATTAGGGTTTATTTTACAGGTAAGTATTTAGCTTTAAATAGGAATAATTTATTTAATAAGAGTTAATTTATTTCGTTAGATTTAAATTATATTTAACTTAGGGGGGTGTTAGGGTTAGGGTTAGACTTAGCTTTAGGGGTTAATCCATTTATTACAGTAGCGGCGAGATTCGGTCGGCAGATTAGGGGTTAATAATTGAAGTTAGGTGTCGGCGATGTTAGGGAGGGCAGATTAGGGGTTAATACTATTTATTATAGGGTTATTGAGGCGGGAGTGAGGCGGATTAGGGGTTAATAACTTTATTATAGTAGCGGTGAGATTTGCTCGGCAGATTAAGGGTTAATAGGTGTAGGCAGGTGGAGGCGACGTTGAGGGGGGCAGATTAGGGGCTAATAAATATAATATAGGGGTCGGCGGTGTTAGGGGCAGCAGATTAGGGGTACATAAGGATAACGTAGGTGGCGGTTGGCAGATTAGGGGTTAATTATTGTAGGTAGCTGGCGGCGACGTTGTGGGGGGCAGGTTAGGGGTTAATAAATATAATATAGGGGTCGGCGGTGTTAGGGGCAGCAGATTAGGGGTACATTAGTATAACGTAGGTGGCGATCAGCAGATTAGGGGTTAAAAAAATGTAATCGAGTGGTGGCGATGTGGGGGGACCTCGGTTTAGGGGTACATAGGTAGTTTATGGATGTTAGTGTACTGTAGAGCACAGTAGTTAAGAGCTTTATAAACTGGCGTTAGCCCAGAAAGCTCTTAACTACTGACTTTTTCTGCGGCTGGAGTTTTGTCGTTAGATTTCTAACGCTCACTTCAGCCACGACTCTAAATACCAGAGTTACCCCGACAAAGTATAACAACCAAACTTGCGGTCTAGTACTATTCTTAGCACTTTCATCCCTGTAACTCCCCCTATCGGGGGAGGTCTATATGGCCTGCATGATTACCCTACCAAAATATAAACAATAAGACATGCAGTCTGGGACCCATGGTAACTAGGTTGTGTTAAGTAGTACTATTCTTAGCACTTTAATCCCTGTTACTCCCCCTGTCGGGGGAGGTCTATATGGCCTGCATGATTACCCTGACAAAGTATAACAACCAAACATGCGGTCTGGGACCCATGGTGGTACTGGTATAACCAGGTTTTCTTAAGTAGTACTATTCTTAGCAGTTTAATCCCTGTGATTGGTCTGTCCTCCTACTTCAAATTTGTCAAAACACAAGTGGCTGTCTCAAAACAGTCCGGACACGAGATAGATAGATTTGATAGATAGATATACATAGATTGATAGTTAGATAGAATCAATAGAAGATAAATAGATAGATTTGTTAGATATATAAATACCCTGACAAAGTATAATAATTAAACATGCGGTCTGGGACCCATGGTAACTAGGTTGTGTTAAGTAGTACTATTCTTTGCACTTTAATCCCTGTTACTCCCCCTATCGGGGGAGGTCTATATGGCCTGCCTGATTATCCTGACAAAATATAACAACAAGGCATGCGGTCTGGGACCCATGTTAACTAGGTTGTGTTAAGTAGTACTATTCTTAGCACTTTAATCCCTGTAACTCCCCCTATTGGGGGAGGTCTATACGGCCTGCCTGATTACCCTCACCAAATATAACCACAAGACATGTTGTCTGGGACCCATGGTAACTAGGTTGTGTTAAGTAGTACTGTTCTTATTAGTTTAATACCTGTTACAACCCCTAATGGTGGAAGGTCTATATGGCCTGCATGATTAGCTGGACCAAATAAAACAACAAGACATGCGGTCTTGACTGGGACCCATGGCTAACTCGGTTGTGTAAAGTAGTACTATTCTTAGCACTTTCATCCCTGTTACTCCCACCTTTCGGGGGAGGTCTACATGGCCATCATGATTAGCCTAACAAAGTACAACAATAAAACCTGTGCTCTTGGAACCATGTTAAGTAGGTTTATTTCGGTAGTACTGTTCTTATTAGTTTAATACCTGTTACAACCCCTAATGGTGGGAGGTCTATATGTCCTGAATGATTAGCCGCACCAAATAAAACAACAAGACATGCGGTCTTGGACTGGGACCCATGGCTAACTAGGTTGTGTAAAGTAGTACTATTCTTAGCACTTTCATCCCTGTTACTCTCACCATCGGGGGAGGTCTATATGGCCTGCATGATTACCCTCACCAAAATATAACAACAAGACGTGCAGTCAGGGAACCATGGTAAGGTTACTTCCTTTTGTACAATCAAGTATACCAGTTGCAGACAGAGGTTCTGACCCTGCATAATGGCTGCACCTCTCCCTAATCTGTTACAGAGTATGTGGGCATGTATGCAAAGAGCTGGCCTGCCTAAAAGGAGCAGCAAGGCAGTACAGGTCGTTCTCCTTCAGCCATTTTATACGATGGCCCACGACCCTCAACAGCCACAACAGCATGAAACACCACATTTGCCATCCTTTTGCACAATAGAGTACAGGTATGGCATTGATTTGAGGAACCCAGAGATAATTTAGAGGAACCGGGAATATTGAACAAAAAACGTGCTTGGACACCCAGTACAGGTCGTTCTCCTTCCGCCTTTGTAGACGAGGGTCCAGGACCCTCCACAGACACAACAGCAGGAAACACCACCTATGCCATCCTTTTGAACAATAGAGTGCAGGTATGGCATCGATTTTAGGAACCCGTAGATAATTTTTAGGAACCGGGAAATTGGACATCCAGTACACTTCGTTCTCCTTCAGCCTTTTTATACGAGGGTCCCGAACCCTCAACAGAAACAACAGCAGGAAACACCACATATGCCATCATTTTGAACAATCCAGTACAGGTATGGCATCCATTTTAGGAACCCGGAAATAATTTTTAGGAACCGGGAAATTTAAAAAGAAACATGATTGGACACCCAGTACACTTCGTTCTCCTTCAGCCTTTTTATACGAGGTTCCCGGACCCTCAACAGAAACAACAGCAGGAAACACCACATATGCCATCCTTTTGAACAATCCAGTACAGGTATGGCATCCATTTTAGGAACCCGGAAATAATTTTTAGGAACCGGGAGATGGAAAAAGAAGCTTGGACAACCAGTACACTTCGTTCTCCTTCAGCCTTTTTAGAAAAGGGTCCAGGAAACTCAACAGAAACAACAGCAGGAAACACCACCTATGCCATCCTTTTGAACAATAGAGTACAGGTATGGCATCGATTTTAGGAACCCGGAGATAATTTTTAGGAACCGGGAAATTTAAAAAGAAACATGATTGGACACCCAGTACACTTCGTTCTCCTTCAGCCTTTTTATACGAGGGTCCCGGACTCTCAACAGAAACAACAGCAGGAAAGAGCACATATGCCATCCTTTTGAACAATAGAGTACAGGTATGGCATTGATTTTAGAAACCCGGAGATAATTTTTAGGAACCGGGAAATTGAACAAAAAAATGATTGGACACCCAGTACACGTCGTTCTCCTTCAGCCTTTTTATAAGAGGGTCCAGGACCCTCAACAGAAACAACAGCAGGAAAGAGGACATATGCCATCCTTTTAAACAATAGAGTACAGGTATGGCATTGATTTTAGAAACCCGGAGATAATTTTTAGGAACCGGGAAATTGAACAAAAAAAATGATTGGACACCCAGTACACGTCATTCTCCTTCAGCCTTTTTATAAGAGGGTCCAGGACCCTCAACAGAAACAACAGCAGGAAAGAGGACATATGCCATCCTTTTGAACAATAGAGTACAGGTATGGCATTGATTTTAGAAACCCGGAGATAATTTTTAGGAACCGGGAAATTGAACAAAAAAAATGATTGGACACACCCAGTACACGTCATTCTCCTTTAGCCTTTTTATAAGAGGGTCCAGGACACTCAACAGAAACAACAGCAGGAAAGAGCACATATGCCATCCTTTTGAACAATAGAGTACAGGTATGGCATTGATTTTAGAAACCCGGAGATAATTTTTAAGAACCGGGAAATTGAACAAAATAAATGATTGGACACCCAGTACGCGTCATTCTCCTTCAGCCTTTTTATAAGAGGGTCCAGGACCCTCAACAGAAACAACAGCAGAAAAGAGGACATATGCCATCCTTTTGAACAATAGAGTACAGGTACGGCATTGATTTTAGAAACCCAGAGATAATTTTTAGGAACCGGGAAATTGAACAAAAAAAATGATTGGACACCCAGTACACTTCGTTCTCCCTCAGCATTTTTATAAGAGGGTCCAGGACCCTCAACAAAAACAACAGCACGAAACACCACATATGCCATCCTTTTGAACAATAGAGTACAGGTATGGCATTGATTTGAGGAACCCGGAGATAATTTTTAGGAACTGGTAAATTGAACAAAAAAAATGATTGGACACCCAGTACACTTCGTTGTCCTTCAGCCTTTTTATAAGAGGGTCCAGGACCCTCAACAGAAACAACAGCAGGAAACACCACATATGCCATCCTTTTGAACAATAGAGTACAGGTATGGCATCCATTTTAGAAACCCGGAGATAATTTTTAGCAACCGGGAGATGGAAATAAATGCTTGGACAACCAGTACACTTTGTTCTCCTTCAGCCTTTTTAGACGAGGGTCCCGGACCCTCAACAGAAACAACCACATATGCCATCCTTTTTCACAATAGATTACAGATATGGCATTGATTTGAGGAACCCGGAGATAATTTAGAGGAACCGGGAATATTGAACAAAAAATGCGCTTGGACACCCAGTACAGGTCATTCTCCTTTACCCTTTTTATACGATGGCCCACGACCCTCAACAAGCACAACAGCATGAAACACCACATATGCCATCCTTTTGCACAATCGAGTACAGGTATGGCATTGATTTGAGGAACCCGGAGATAATTTAGAGGAACCGGGAATATTGAACAAAAAATGTGCTTGGACACCCAGTACAGGTCGTTCTCCTTCAGCCTTTTTATACGATGGCCCACGACCCTCAACAGACACAACAGCATGAAACACCACATATGCCATCCTTTTGCACAATCAAGTACAGGTATGGCATTGATTTGAGGAACCCGGAGATAATTTAGAGGAACCGGGAATATTGAACAAAAAATGTGCTTGGACACCCAGTACAGGGCTGTAGCAGCGGCCAGAAAAATTGATGTTTGTAAAACAGTTAGAAAGTGCCCTAAAACCTTGTGGCTTGAACACTAGTTGTTGGCGGATAAGTCACGCAAGTCATCCTGCATTATAAGAAAAAAAAAGCCAGCGTGTGTACCATTTGTAGCCCAAGGCAGCTCATCTCATCATCAGGCCTTTTTTACTCAAATGTATCGCCCAATGTCAGTCCCTTCGGGATCCATCCCTCATTCATTTTAATAAAGGTGCGATAATCAAGACTTTTTTGACCTAGGCGATTTCTCTTCTCAGTGACAAAACCTCCTGCTGCACTGAAGGTCCTTTCTGACAGGACACTTTAAGCAGGGCAGGCAAGAAGTTAAATTGCAAATTGGGATAGCTCAGGCCACAGGTCAAGCCTGCACACCCAGTAGTCAAGGGGTCCATCGCTCCTCAGAGTGTCGAGATCCGCAGTTAATGCTAGGTAGTCTGCTACCTGTCGGTTGAGTCTTTCTCTGAGGCTGGATCCCGAAAGGCTCTGGCGATGCATAGGAGTTAAAAAAGTCTGCATATCCTCCATCAACAAATGTCAGGAAAGCATCCTGTCCTTGCCACCGTGGTCGTGGGAGGAGGAGGATTACTTTCATCTCTTCCCCTGTTAGATTTCTGTTGTGCTGTGACATCACCCTTATACGCTGTGTAAAGCATAGTTTTTAATTTATTTTTTAAATGCTCCATCCTTTCTGACTTGCGGGAATTTGGTAACATTTCAGGCACTTTATGCTTATACCGGGGGTCTAGTAGCGTGGACACCCAGTACAGGTCGTTCTCCTTCAGCTTTTTTATACGAGGGTCCATCAATAGGCACGACAGCATGAAAGACCCCATTTGCACAAGGTTGGATGCCGAGCTAATCATGTCCCGTTCCTCGTCCTCACTGATGTCACTGAGGTATCTTATTCCCCCCAGCCACGTACAACACCATGGGTACCAGAGAGGTGACAACAACGAGCATCCTGGGATGCCTGTTGTGCTTGGTCTTCCTCCTCCTCCTCCTCCTCAAAGCCACATTCCTCCTCTGACTCCTCTTCCTCACAATCCTCTTCCTGCGTTGCCGCAGATCCAGCAAGCGATGCTGATAAGGCTGTTTCTGGTGGTGATGGACACCACAACTCTTCCTCTTACTCTTCACGCTCATCTACGGCCTGATCCAGCTCTCTTCGCAGGGCACGCTCCAGAAAGAAAACAAATGGTATGATGTCGCTGATGGTGCCTTCGGTGCGAATGACAAGGTTTGTCACCTCCTCAAAAGGACGCATGAGCCTACAGGCATTGCGCATGAGCGTCCAGTAATTTGGCAAAAAAATCCCCAGCTCCCCAGAGGCTGTCCTAGCACTTCGGTCATACAAATACTCATTAACAGCTTTTTCTTGTTGGAGCAGGCGGTCGAACATTAGGAGTGTTGAATTCCACCGTGTCGGGCTGTCGCAAATCAAGCGCCTCACTGGCAGGTTGTTTCGACGCTGGATATCGGACAAGTGCACCATGGCCGTATAGGAATGCCTGAAATGGCCACACACCTTCCTGGCCTGCTTCAGGATGTCCTGTAAGCCTGGGTACTTATGCACAAAGCGTTGTACAATCAGATTACACACATGTGCCATGCATGGCACATGTGTCAACTTGCCCAATTTCAATGCCGCCACCAAATTACTTCCATTGTCAGAAACAACCTTGCCGATCTCCAGTTGGTGCGGAGTCAGCCACTGATCCACCTGTGCGTTCAGGGTGGACAGCAGTGCTGGTGCGGTGTGACTCTCCGCTTTCAGGCAAGTCAACCCCAAGACGGCGTGACACTGCCGTATCCAGGATGTTGAATAGTACCTGGGGAGCTGGGGGGGTGCCGTTGATGTGGAGCAAGACGTAGAAGCAGAAGAGGACTCAGCCGAGGAAGAGGTTATGGAAGAGGATGGAGTAGGAGGAGTAGAGGAGGTAGCAGCAGGCCTGTCTGCAAGTCGTGGCGATGTCACCAACTCCTCTGCAGAGCCACACATTCCATGCTTGTCACACGTCAGCAGGTTTACCCAATGCGCAGTGTAGGTGATATACCTGCTGTGACAGACCCTTCTGTCAGGACTGAATGAGTTAACTGTGTTTAGCTTTAAGAAGCTAATTTCTAAAGACAGGTTTGCTGGCATCAGCTATAATTAAGTTAGTGATAAACATTCCATTGTTTAATCACCTCCAGAGTCAGACTGTTGGTGATAAGGACTCCATTGTGTCTTATGTTTAACTTGTTATCTGCCTAAGTAAAGTAATGTATTCTATTGTATCATGTCAAAGGGCGTGTTCCCTCCATGTAATGTACAACAGCTTTTCAACCCCCATCTGGGGGGTCAGACCTGCATAAATACTAGGCATAGCTTTTAATAAATGACATTCTGTTTTAAACCTGAAAACTGGTTGGGTTGTGAATTGCTGATTCCCTATGCAGGACATTGTTCATCTTGTGTTAACCCTTGGTATCCTGTTGGTACCGTAACACCTGCCCTGACCATGCTTTGCAGACCAGCTATCAGTGGTCATATGGACCCTTGCCCCAACGCTGTTTGCCAGACATGCCATTACTTCCTTTCACACAATAGAGTACAGGTTTGGGATTGCCTTTTGTGAAAATAAATTTCTGCCAGGTACCTTCCACTACGGTGTCCCAATAGATACAAATTTTTTGAAAGCATCAGACTCCACCAGCTTGTATGGTAAAAGCTGGCGGGCTAAGAGTTCAGACAAGCCAGCTGTCAGATGCCGGGCAAGGGGGTGACTTTGAGAAATTGGCTTCTTACGCTCAAACATGTCCTTGACAGACACCTGACTGTGGGCAGATGACCAGGAACTGCTACGTAAGAGAGACTGAGTGGAGGATGGTTGAGAGGGGGCAAGGAGGACAGCAGTGGTTGATGTGGCTGAAGATGCTGGAGCAGGAGGAGGAGGGCGGCTTTGAGTTTGTGTGCTGCTTCTACTCATGTGTTCTTCCCATCAGCGTTTGTGATGTGAGATCATGTGCCTTCACAAAGCAGTTGTACCTAGGTGGGTGTTGGACTTCCCACAACTCAGTTTCTTTTAGCACAGGTTGCAAATGGCATCACTGTTGTCAGAGGCAGACACACAAAAAAATGCCACACTGCTGAGCTCTGCGATGACGGCATTCTGGTGGTGGCAACAGCATGCGTTGATTGGCGTCTGCGTGCTGTCTGGCTGACCCCGGGTGCCAATGCATGCTGTCTGACTGTGCCACTAGCTCCTTGAGACGACCTCCCCCTGCTTCCAACTCGTCTCCTCCTCCTCCTCTCAGTCTCCCCATCTGAACTTTCCCCCTCTTCTTCTTCTCTTCTCGCAGGCACCCACGTGACATCCACCGACACATCATCATCAACCGCTTCACTTGTATCTGGCACATCAAGAAAGGAAGCAGCAGCGGGTACAACATCATCATCATCATCATCATCATCATCATCACACCGTACCTCCATGTCTGTAATGCTGCCTGACTGAGACATATCACTGCTGGAGGTGGATGGTGCGTCAAGGTTAGGAGGACTAGGAGCAGAAGCTGTAGAAGATTGGGTGTCCTGTGTTAGCCATTCAACTAGGTCCTCCTCAGAACTTTTCGCATCCCCCTTGGCACCTGGCATCTGAACAATGTGCATATTTGTAGGGAATCACAGCACCACGACCACGACGGCACCTGTGGGGTGGCCTGCCTCTGCCTGTCATTTTTTTTAAAATGTACACTTACAATACTATTAAACAAATTATGAGTGGTGGCACTGGGCAAGTGGGCACAGGATACGCTGTGAGCCTGACAAAAACAAAAAAGACTGATGTTTCAAAGTCAAAAATGTTTATTTTTTAAGTATTAAAAGTACTGTGACAACAAATATCATTGGAGGCACTAGTTAGCAAGTAGGCCTGGCTGGCACACACACTGGGAGGAAGGCAACTGCAATTAGATTACACTAGCTGAGTGATGCTTCACAGTCCAAAAATTTTTTTTTTTAAAAATGGACAATACTGTTAGAACAAATATGATTGGTGGCACTAGTGGGAAACGGCAAGTGGGCCTGGCACACACGCTGGCAGGCAGGCAACTGCAATTCAATTGCACTAGCAGACTGATGATTCACAGTAAAAAAAGTTTTTAGTTTAAATATTTTCAAACCTGTTAGAACAAATATGATTGGTGGCACTAGTTGGCTTGGCAAGTGGGCCTGGCACACACGCTGGGAGGAAGGCAACTGCAATTAGATTACACTAGATGACTGATGTTTCACAGTCAAGACATTTTTTATTTTAAAAATTTACAATACTGTTAGAACAAATATGATTGGTGGCACTAGTTGGCTATTGGCCTGGCACACACGCTGGCAGGCAGGCAGGCAACTGCAATTCAATGGCACTAGCAGACTGATGATTCACAGTCAAAAAAGTTTTGATTTAAAATATTTTCAATACTGTTACAACAAATATGATTGGTGGCACTAGTTGGCTAGTGGGCCTGGCACACACGCTGGCAGGCAGGAAACTGCAATTCAATTGAACTAGCAGACAGATGATTCACTGTGTAAGAATTTTTTTATTTTAAATATTTACAATACTGTTATAACAAATATGATTGGTGTAACTAGTTGGCAAGTGGGCCTGGCACACACACTGGCAGGCAGGGAACTGCAATTCAATGGCACTAGCAGACTGATGATTCACTGTCAAAAAGTTTTGATTTAAAATATTTTCAATACTGTTACAACAAATATTATTGGTGGCACTAGTTGTCTAGTGGGCCTGGCACACACGCTGGCAGGCAGGAAACTGTCATTCAATTGCACTAGCAGACAGATTATTCACAGTCTAAGAATTTTTTATTTTAAATATTTACAATACTGTTAGAACAAATATGATTGGTGTAACTAGTTGGCAAGTGGGCCTGGCACACACGCTGGCAGGCAGGCAACTGCAATTCAATGGCACTAGCAGACAGATGATTCTCACTCAAAAAAGTTTTGATTTAAAATATTTTCAAAACTGTTATAACAAATATGATTGGTGGCAATAGTTGGCAGCAAGTGGGCCTGGCACACACGCTGGCAGGCAGGCAACTGCAATTAGATTACACTAGCAGACTGATCTTTCACAGTCAAAAAATATTTTTTTAAAATATTTACACTACTGTTATAACAAATATGATTGGTGGCACTAGTTGGCAAGTGGGCCTGGCACACGCTGGGAGGCAGGCAACTGCAATTCAATGGCACTAGCAGACTGATGATTCACTGTCAAAAAGTTTTGATTTAAAATATTTTCAATACTGTTACAACAAATATTATTGGTGGCACTAGTTGTCTAGTGGGCCTGGCACACACGCTGGCAGGCAGGAAACTGTCATTCAATTGCACTAGCAGACAAATGATTCACAGTCTAAGAATGTTTTATTTTAAATATTTACAATACTGTTAGAACAAATATGATTGGTAACTGCAATTGGCAACTTGGCAACTGCAATTAAATAACAATAGCAGACTGATGTAACAGTTTGTTTTTAAAAAGTTACACTAATGTTACAACAGATAGGAGTTATGGCACTCAGGATAGAAGTAGGCACAGTATGTGCTGGCAGCCTGAAACACAGGCTGGCACTAGTGGCAGGCTGGCCTGTAAACTAAAATTAAATAACACTAGAAGACTGATGTAAAAGTTTTTTTTTTACAAAATTTAAACTAATGTTACACCAGATAGGAGTGGTGAACTGGCACTGAGGATGGAAGTAGGCACAGTATATGCTGGCAGCCTGATGCACAGGCTGGCACTAATGGCTGCCAGGCTGGCCTGGCAACTAAAATTAAATAACAATAGCAGATGTAAAAAATTTTTTTTTAAAACATTTACACTAATGTTACACCAGATATAAGTGGTGGAAAAAAGAGCTATTAATCACACTATATGATGTGGGCCAGAAACACACAGGCCTGATGGAAAATGAAATTAGATTACATTAGCAAAATGATTTAAAAGTTTTTTTTTTTAATTTTAAATAATGTTAAGCAGATATGAGTCGTGGCTGCTAGGGCAGCAATTAACCACAGTATGCTGTGTAAGCCAGAAACACACAGGCCTGATAGAAAATGAAATTAGATTACACTAGCAAAATGATTTTTTTTTTTTTTTAAATTTAAAATAATGTTAAGTAGATATGAGTGGTGGCTGGCTGCTGCTAGGACAGCAATTAACCACAGTATGCTGTGTAAGCCAGAAACACACAGGCCTGATAGAAAATGAAATTAGATTATACTAGCAAAATGATTTTAAAGGTTTTTTTTTAAAATTTACAATAATGTTAAGCAGATATGAGTGGTGGCTGGCTGCTGCTAGGACAGCAATTAACCACAGTATGCTGTGTAAGCCAGAAACACACGGGCCCGATAGAAAATGAAATTAGATTACACTAGCAAAATGATTTAAAAGGTTTTTTTTTAATTTAAAATAATGTTAAGCAGATATGAGTGTTGGCTGGCTGCTGCTAGGACAGCAATTAACCACAGTATGCTGTGTAAGCCAGAAACACACAGGCCTGATAGAAAATGAAATTAGATTACACTAGCAAAATGATTTAAAAGTTTTTTTTTTAATTTAAAATAATGTTAAGCAGATATGAGTCGTGGCTGCTAGGGCAGCAATTAACCACAGTATGCTGTGTAAGCCAGAAACACACAGGCCTGATAGAAAATGAAATTAGATTACACTAGCAAAATGATTTAAAAGTTTTTTTTTTTAATTTAAAATAATGTTAAGCAGATATGAGTGTTGGCTGGCTGCTGCTAGGACAGCAATTAACCACAGTATGCTGTGTAAGCCAGAAACACACAGGCCTGATAGAAAATGAAATTAGATTACACTAGCAAAATGATTTAAAAGTTTTTTTTTAAATTTAAAATAATGTTAAGCAGATATGAGTCGTGGCTGCTAGGGCAGCAATTAACCACAGTATACTGTGTAAGCCAGAAACACACAGGCCTGATAGAAAATGAAATTAGATTACACTAGCAAAATGATTTTTTTTTTTTTTAAATTTAAAATAATGTTAAGTAGATATGAGTGGTGGCTGGCTGCTGCTAGGACAGCAATTAACCACAGTATGCTGTGTAAGCCAGAAACACACAGGCCTGATAGAAAATGAAATTAGATTATACTAGCAAAATGATTTAAAAGTTTTTAAAAAAAAATTAAAATAATGTTAAGCAGATATGAGTCGTGGCTGGCTGCTGCTAGGACAGCAATTAACCACAGTATGCTGTGTAAGTCAGAAACACACAGGCCTGATAGAAAATGAAATTAGATTACACTATCAAAATGATTTAAAAGTTTTGTTGGTTACATTTACACTAATGTTAAGCAGATATCAGTGGTGGCACTAATCACAGTATATGCTGTGAGCCTCACACACAGGCTGAAAGCCAGGCAAATGCAAATAAAATTACAAATTAAAAAAAAAAAAAAAACGACTGAAGTTATAGCCCTAAAAAGGGCTTTTTGAGGTGCTGTCCTTACAGCAGAGATTAGATGAGTCCTTCAGGACTGTAGTGGACACTAAATACACTAGCCTAGCTATCTATTTCCCTATAGTGTCAGCAGCAGCAACACTAAAGCTCCTCTCACTAAGAAAGCAAGATCGTAATGATTCTAAAATGGCTGCTGCCAAGGAGCTGGGAGGGTCTGTGAGGGAGTGTCTGCTGCTGATTGGCTGAAATGTGTCAGAAGGCTGTGAGATACAGGGTCAAAGTTTCCTCAATGATGCCACATAGGGGGCGGATCGAACATCGCATATGTTTGCCCGCAGTGGCGAACGCTAACAAGCTATGTTCGAAGGGAACTGTTCTCCGGTGAACAGTTCACGATATCACTATTTAATAGTTGCCATTTTGATCAATGGAAGCTAAATGTCCCGAAAGGTCAATTTTTAAGACTATGGAAAATTGCTCTACTATTGATGACTATACAAGTCAAGCTAACATATTAAAAGAAAGATTCATAGAAAAAGGTTATAATGAGGAACATATAATAGGAGCTATACAAAGTGTAGAAAAAATACAAAGAGATACGCTTACCAGTAAAAAAGTAAAAAGCAATCTAACCCTAAAGACTTGAAACTACATTCATCACACAATATAGTGCAGATTTCAAACTCATTAAAAAAATTATTCATAAACATTGGCACATAGTCCAGAAAGACCCAATTTTGAATGAAATCACCGAAAATAAACCAAAGATTGTCTACAGAAAAGCTAAAACACTAAAATCTATCCTAGCCCCTAGTGAGTTTAGAAAAGGTAAAAGTCATAATTTAGATGTACATGGAAATAAACTTGAAGGGTTCTACCCGTGTCACCAGTGCAAAGCCTGTAGTTTTAGTACAAAATGTAAATTGATAGAGCCAGTAACTCTGACTCCAAAGTTAAGATTAGAGAAACTATTAGATAAGAATGCTCTGATAAGAATGTAGTATATATGATACAATGTCCTTGCAAAAAACAATATTTCGGACAGACGAGCAGACCAGTAAGGGATAGAATAAGACAACACCTCCTTAATATAGAATGGGGATATTAGGATAATTTACTTTCTAAACATTTTAAAGATTTCCATGGGCAGAAAACTGAAGGTCTATTGTATTGGGGTGTAAAAAAGGTTCAACTTCAAAGACGAGGAAATACCATGAAACAACTTTTATTTGCAGAAGCAGAACTAATTTTAAACTTTGCTACTCTGACCCCAGGGGGACTAAATGCTGAACTTGATCTTAATCATTTTAATCAATTTAATTTAATTATATATAATATTTATTAATTACATGATATTAAAATTCCAAGATAGACCATTTTTAATATATCCTTTAATATATCTTTTAATACATATAAATCCCACTTATTGATTGTTATTAAACTATTAATCCTTATAATTAATATTCCCTTTTAATTAATTTATTGCCAACTATAATATATTAAACTGTAGATTTACAATCTATCCTCTATTGCTAAATAAGAATGATTAGTATTAAATGTAAAAGCATGAAAATTATAATTATATTTATATACCGAAACTTGTTTTTTACTTATGTAAAACTGACCTCTAAAATACAAGGTTTCTGAGGATACAAATAACGGACTAGATCTCATCCTCTTTTTTTACCATTGGATAAACTAGAATTACAAGGGATCATTTAATGTGATTTGTTATAGTTAGCTTCTAACATTAGAGATTTATGTATAGTATTATTTATTTTTTATTACTCTTTCATTCAATGTGAGGTTTCTTAAACTTGAGATATTTTCTCCTATAGCAGTTGTAGAAAATTGTCGAATGAATTTTGGTTATAAGACATAAAGCTATACTGTATATGCTGCATATTATATGTACAAGACAAATTGTAGCACTAATTTGACATGTTGAAAATATTTGTCTATCTGATCTCCACTTAAATTGTGGACTATAAGTTTTGAAAAGAGCAGTAATTAGCAAGACAAGTAATTTATTTATGGATCGGCTAAGGAAATGACAGTGTTTGACGAATGAAGTTTATTGAAAATGTTCTCAAACAGTTAAAAAGGGCGACACAACAAAAGCCTTTAAAAAGAGGATTAAGACCATATGTAAGTCATCTTGATAAAGGCACAACGTGCCGAAACGCGTAGACGAGTGACTTACAATTTTTGAACTACTAAGTGCGATCAATACAGCACATACTTTGGCTTTTGAGACACGATAGAGTGTTTTAAAATTGAAACGTTTCTCCGCTACCCTGATTGGATGATCAAGTCAGGTGACTGAGAGACGTTCACGCTGACAGTGAAGATGCTGGAGACATGCTTGGGAGTAAAGTGAAACTCAGCGTGGAGAGCTCACAGCTGATTGCCCTGAGTATTGGACCAGCATCGGAGCCGCTCGCAGCTAATAAGTCTGTCAGGTACGTAAATATTACACCAACTAATTCATCATTCGACTTTGACCCATAAGGAATACTGACCGGTCAGCAACATACGTGACTATCCTTATCTTACTGGAACATAGGTGACTATCCTTATCTTACTGGAACATACGTGACTATCCTTATCTTCCTGGAACATACGTGACTATCCTTATCTTACTGAAACATACGTGACTATCCTTATCTTACTGGAACTTATGTGAAGATTCCAATTATATTACAATACGGATGCATTATAAGAGACTACCTTGTATGTTTGTTTAACTGACATTCTTCCACCCTCACTAAAAAGTGGCGGATATTGAACTATAATGTTTTATGAAATCGATAGCAAAACGTAATTTGACACCTAAGTTGGTGGAAGCAGATTGTTATTTCTTATTTGTTTTTTTGATACTAGTGGCCGTAATTTAGCCGCAAGCCAAGTGCTATCTTTTTGCTTCTATGTGATGAACTTTTGAGAATTTTTATGTTTTGTCATATAGTTCAATTACTTTTTAATCATTTTAATCATATTTATCAAATTCACGTTATTATTGTTCATTTAGTTATTTATTGATGTGGCCACATCTTATTTGTTAGATAGATTAAGTTGTCCATTTTTAGAGTCTTATACTACCTCATGAATTCTTATGTTATAGATTTTTTATATATCTGTAATTAAATTTACTTTGCCTTTGGTGATATTAATCAATTGTCATTTTATATACTTCTAGCTTGATATTCTTTTAATTACTTTAGATAGTTCTATATATATTTGTTTATTATTATTAGTTCTTTTTGTCCTATTTATTGTTTTTTCTTATGTCCTATATATATTTATTTATATTTTGATGAGCTCTGCCTAGTGCGCCACTCTTTTCCTATTGCTTCAATTTTAACTGTGCAAGAGAGATCACAGTTTATTTTAGAGTTGGCTTAAAGCTCCTAGGTAGCAGTCAAGACCTATCACTAACTTTCTAAAGCTAAAATTAACCCTACAAGCTCCCTAATTAACCCCTGCACTGCTGAGCATAATACACGTGTGGTGCGCAAGGGGCATTTAGCGGCCTTCTAATTACCAAAAAGCAATGCCAAAGCGATATATGTCTGCTATTTCTGTACAAAGGGGATCCCAGAGAAACATTTACAACCATTTGTGCCATAATTGCACAAGCTGTTTGTAAATAATTTCAGTGAGAAACCTAAAATTTGGAAAAATGTAAAGTTTTTTTTTATTTGATCGCATTTGGAGGTGAAATGGTGGCATGAAATATACCAAAATGGGCCTAGATCAATACTTTGGGTTGTCTACTACACTACACTAAAGCTAAAACTACCCCAAAAAGCTCCCTACATGCTCCCTAATTAACCCCTTCACTGCTGGGCATAATTCACGTGTGGTGCGCAGTGGCATTTAGCGGCCTTCTAATTACCAAAAAGCAATGCCAAAGCCATATAAGTCTGCTATTTCTGAACAAAGGGGATCCCAGAGAAAAATTTACAACCAATTAGGCCATAATAGCACAAGCTGCTTGTAAATAATTTCAGTGAGAAACCTAAAGTTTGTGAAAAAATTTGTGAAAAAGTGAACAATTTTTTTTATTTGATCGCATTTGGTGGTGAAATGGTGGCATGAAATATTCCAAAATGGGCCTAAATCAATACTTTGGGATGTCGTCTAAAAAATATATACATGTCAATGGATATTCAGGGATTCCTGACAGATATCAGTGTTCCAATGTAACTAGCGCTAGTTTTGAAAAAAAGTGGTTTGGAAATAGCAAAGTGCTATTTGTATTTATGGCCCTATAACTTGCAAAAAAAAAGCAAAGATGTAAACATTGGGTATTTCTAAACTCAGGACAAAATTTTGAAACTATTTAGCATGGGTGTTTTTTGGTGGTTGTAGATATGTAACAGATTTTTGGGGGTCAAAATAATGGTATCTTTAAAAAGTCCATTTAATGGCGAGAAAAACGGTATATAATATGTGTGGGTACAGTAAATGAGTAAGAGGAAAATTATAGCTAAATACAAACACCGCAGAAATGTAAAAATAGCCTTGGTCCCAAACGGACAGAAAATGGAAAAGTGCTGTGGTCATTAAGGGGTTAAAAAAAACAACACTTTTTTGACTGTGAAATAATAGCAGTCAGTTTCCTTCACACGTGTGCGTTTCAGGGCCTGCCAGGGCACAGTGTCACACCAGTGTAACTCATATCTGGTGTAACAGTAGTGTACATTAAAAAAAAAACTAGAAATTTGAATGTGAAATAATAGCAGTCAGTTTCCTTCACACGTGTGCATTTCAGGGCCTGCCACGGCACAGTGGGGGGTAGTTATCAACGCGTCTACTTTTCCTGCCTTCGCCGGCCCAATACGCCCGCCTAAGCTCGCCTCACATCGCCGCTGTGGACCTGCAAAAATTTGCCTAAGCTATCAAAAAAGCTGTCAAAAAGCCGCGCACCAAGTATGGGGCGATGAGCAGCGGACTGTGAGAGTTATCACTCATCCGATCTCGCTGCTCTTTGGCTTTTTTACAGCTTTCTTGCTAGCCTGTCACTAAGCACCCACACTAAACTACACTGTTCTACCCCCTATACCGGCGCCCCCGGAGCCCCCCGCAACTAAATAAAGTTAGTAACCCCTAAACCGCCGCTCCTAGACCCCGCCGCAACTCTTATAAAAGTATTAACCCCTAAACTGCCGCCTCCGGACACCGCCGCAACCTACATTATACCTAGTAACCCCTATCCTGCCCCCCCTATACCATCGCCCTCTATAATAAAGTTATTAACCCCTATCCTGCTGATCCCGCACCTTGCCGCAGCTAAATAAATAGTTTAACCCCTAAACCGCTGCTCACTGACACCGCCGCAACTATAATATATGTATTAACCCCTAAACCGCCGCTCCCGGACCCCGCCGCAACCTATATTAAATTTATTAACCCCTATCCTGCCCCCCCTACACCGTCGCCACCTATAATACATTTATTAACCCCTATCCTGCCCCCCACTACACCGCCGCCACTGTAATAAAATTATTAACCCCTAAACCTAAGTCGAACACTAACCCTAACACCCCCTAACTTAAATATTAATTTAATAAATCTAAATAATATTTTTATTATGAACTAAATTAATCCTATTTAAAACTTAATACTTACCTTTAAAATAAACCCTAATATAGCTACAATATAAATAATAATTATATTGTAGCTATCTTAGGATTTATTTTTATTTTACAGGCAAATTTCAATTTATTTTAACTAGGTACAATAGCTATAAAATTGTTATTAACTATTTAATAGCTTACCTAGCTAAAATAAAGAGAAATTAACCTGTAAAATAAAAACTAACCTAAGTTACAATTACAGCTAACACTACACTATACTTTAATAAATTATTCCTATTTAAAACTAAATACTTACCTGTAAAATAAACCCTAAGATAGCTACAATGTAATTAATAATTACATTGTAGCTATTTTAGGATTTATATTTATTTTACAGGTAACTTTGTATTTATCTTAGCTAGTTAGAATAGTTATTAAATAGTTATTAACTATTTAATAACTACCTAGCTAAAAGAAATACAAAATTACCTGTAAAATAAATCCTAACCTAAGTTACAATTAAACCTAACACTACACTATCATTAAATTAATTAAATAAATTAACTACAAATAACTACAATTAAATACAATTACATAAACTAACTAAGTTACAAAAAATAAAAAAAGCTAAGTTACAAAAATTTAAAAAAATAAGTTACAAACATTTTAAAAATATTACAACAATTTTAAGCTACTTACACCTAATCTAAGCCCCCTAATAAAATAACAAAGCCCCCCAAAATAAAAAAATGCCCTACCCTATTCTAAATCAAAAAAGTTCAAAGCTCTTTTACCTTACCAGCCCTTAAAAGGGCCTTTCGTGGGACATGCCCCAAAGAATTCCGCTCTTTTGCCTGTAAAAGAAAAATACAACCCCCCAACATTAAAATCCACCACCCACATATACCTAATCTAACCCAAACCCCCCTTAACCTAACACTAATCCCCTGAAGATCATCCTACCTTGAGTCGTCTTCACTCAGCCGAGCAGCGATGGAACCGAAGAGGAGATCTGGAGCGGCAGAAGTGATCCTCCAAGGGGCGATGAAGAAATCTTCCATCCGATGAAGTGATCCTCCAGTCGGCGCTGAAGAAGTCTTCCATCCGGGCGATGTCATCTTCCAAGCGGTGCTGAAGAAGTCTTCTATCCGGGCGATGTCATCTTCCAAGCGGGGTCTTTAATCTTCAATCTTCATCCCGCCGACGCGAAACATCCTTCTTTCCCGACGGACTACCGACGAATGAAGGCTCCTTTAAGGGATGTCATCCAAGATGGCGTCCCTTCAATTCCGATTGGCTGATATGATTCTATCAGCCAATCGGAATTAAGGTAGGAAAAATCTGATTGGCTGATTGAATCAGCCAATCAGATTGAAGTTCAATCCGATTGGCTGATCCAATCAGCCAATCAGATTGAGCTTTCATTCTATTGGCTGATCTGATCAGCCAATAGAATGTGAGCTCAATCTGATTGGCTGATTCAATCAGCCAATCAGATTTTTCCTACCTTAATTCCGATTGGCTGATAGAATCCTATCAGCCAATCGGAATTGAAGGGACGCCATTTTGGATAACGTCCCTTAAAGGAGCCTTCATTCGTCGGTAGTCCGTCGGGAAAGAAGGATGTTCCGCGTCGGCGGGATGAAGATTGAAGATTGAAGACCCCGCTTGGAAGATGACATCGCCCGGACAGAAGACTTCTTCAGCGCTGCTTCGAAGATGACATCGCCCGGATGGAAGACTTCTTCAGCGTCAACTGGAGGATCACTTCATCGGATGGAAGATTTCTTCAGCACCCCTTGGAGGATCACTTCTGCCGCTCCGGATCTCCTCTTCGGTTCCATCGCTGCTCGGCTGAGTGAAGACGACTCAAGGTAGGATGATCTTCAGGGGATTAGTGTTAGGTTATTTTAAGGGGGGTTTGGGTTAGATTAGGGGTATGTGGGTGGTGCGTTTTAATGTTGGGGGGGTTGCATTTTTCTTTTACAGGCAAAAGAGCAGTTTTCTTTGGGGCATGCCCCACAAAAGGCCCTTTTAAGGGCTGGTAAGGTAAAAGAGCTTTGAACTTTTTTAATGTAGAATAGGGTAGGGAATTTTTTTTATTTTGGGGGGCTTTGTTATTTTATTAGGGGGCTTAGATTAGGTGTAATTAGCTTAAAATTGTTGTAATGTTTTTTAAATGTTTGTAACCTATTTTTGTTTTTTTTTGTAACTTAGCTTTTTTTATGTTTTGTACTTTAGTTAGTTTATGTAATTGTATTTAATTGTAGTTATTTGTAGTTAATTTATTTAATTAATTTAATGATAGTTAAGTGTTAGGTTTAATTGTAACTTAGGTTAGGATTTATTTTACAGGTAATTTTGTATTTCTTTTAGCTAGGTAGTTATTAAATAGTTAATAACTATTTAATAACTATTCTAACTAGCTAAAATAAATACACAGTTACCTGTAAAATAAATATAATTCCTAAAATAGCTAAAATGTAATTATTAATTACATTGTAGCTATCTTAGGGTTTATTTTACAGGTAAGTATTTAGTTTTAAATAGAAATAATTTATTTAAGTATAGTGTAGTGTTAGGTGTAATTGTAACTTAGGTTAGTTTTTATTTTACAGGTAAATTTCTCTTTATTTTAGCTAGGTAGCTATTAAATAGTTCATTACTATTTAATAGCTATTGTACCTATTTAAAATAAATTGAAAGTTACCTGTAAAATTAAAATAAATCCTAAGATAGCTACAATATAATTATTATTTATATTGTAGCTATATTAGGGTTTATTTTAAAGGTAAGTATTTAGTTTTAAATAGGATTAATTTAGTTAATAATATAAATATTATTTAGATTTATTTAATTAATATTTTAGTTAGGGGGTGTTAGGGTTAGTGTTAGACTTAGGTTTAGGGGTTAATAAATTTATTACAGTGGCGGCGGTGTAGTGGGGGGCAGGATAGGGGTTAATAAATGTATTATAGGTGGCGACGGTGTAGGGGGGGCAGATTAGGGGTTAATAAATTTAATATAGGTTGCGGCAGGGTCCGGGAGCGGCGGTTTAGGGGTTAAACTATTTATTTAGTTGCGGCGAGGTGCGGGATCAGCAGGATAGGGGTTAATAACTTTATTATAGAGGGCAGCGGTATTGGGGGGGCAGTATAGGGTTACTAGGTATAATGTAGGTTGCGGCGGTGTCCTGGAGCGGCGGTTTAGGGGTTAATACATTTATTATAGTTGCGGTGGGGTCAGGGAGCGGCGTTTTAGGGGTTAATCTGTATAGAGTAGCTTGCAGTGGGCTCCGGGAGCGGCAGTTTAGGGGGTAATAACTTTATTTAGTTGCTGCGGTGTAGGGGGGGACAGCTTAGGGGTGTTTAGACTCGGGGTACATGTTAGGGTGTTAGGTGTAGACAGCTCCCATAGAAATCAATGGGATGTCTGGCAGCAGCGAACTTGTACTTTCGCTATGGTCAGACTCCCATTGATTCCTATGGGATCCGCCACTTCCAGGGCGGCGGATTGAAAACCAGGTACGCTGGGCCGGAAAAGTGCCGAGCGTACCTGCTAGTTTTTTGATAACTAGCATAAGAAGTCAGATTGTGCCGCACTTGTGTGCGGAACATCTGTAGTGACGTAAGAATCGATCTGTGTCGGACTGAGTCCGGCGGATCGAAGCTTACGTCACAAAATTCTACTTTTGCCGGTCTCTAGCCTTTGATAACTAAGGCGAATCAGCCTCGAAACAAATACGCTGCGGAATTCCAGCGTATTTGAGGTTGACGGCTTGATAACTAGGCCCCAGTGTCACACCAGTGCAACTCATATCTGGTGTAACAGTAGTGTACATTAAAAAAAAACTAGAAATTTGACTGTGAAATAATAGCAGTCAGTTTCCTTCACACGTGTGCGTTTCAGGGCCTGCCAGGGCACAGAGTCACACCAGTGCAACTCATATCTGTTGTAACAGTAGTGTACATTAAAAAAAAAAACTAGAAATTTGTTTCAGGGCCTGCCAGGTTCAGATGGGGAGACAGAGAGGAGGAGGAGATGAGTTGGAAGCAGGGGGAGGTCGTCGCAAGGAGCTAGTGGCACAGTCAGACAGCATGCATCGGCTCCCGGGTCAGCCAGACAGCACGCAAATCAACGCATGCTGTTGCCACCACCAAAATGCCGTCATTGCCGAGCTCAGCAGTGTGGCATTTTTTTGTGTGTCTGCCTCTGACAACAGCGATGCCATTTGCAACCTGTGCCAAAAGAAACTGAGCCGTGGGAAATCCAACACCCACCTAGGTACAACTGATTTGCGAAGGCACATGATCGCACATCACAAACGCCTATGGGATCAACACATGAGTACAAGCAGCACACAAACTCAAAGCCGCCATCCTCGTCCTGGTCCAGCATCTTCAGCCACATCAACCACTGCTGTCCTCCTTGCCCCCTCTCAACCATCCGCCACTCCATCTCTCGCCTTGAGCCGTTCCTGCTCATCTGCCCACAGTCAGGTGTCCGTCAAGGACATGTTTGAGCGTAAGAAGCCAATGTCACAAAGTCACCCCCTTGCCCAGCATCTAACAGCTGGCTTGTCTGAACTCTTAGCCCACCAGCTTTTACCATACAAGCTGGTGGAGTCTGAAGCGTACCAAAAATTTGTAGCTATTGGGACACCGCAGTGGAAGGTACCCGGACGAAATTTCTTTGCACAAAAGGCAATCCCCAACATGTACTCGATTGTGCAAAAGGAAGTAATGGCATGTCTGGCACACAGTGTTGGGGCAAGGGTCCATCTGACCACTGATACCTGGTCTGCAAAGCATGGTCAGGGCAGGTATATCACCTACACTGCGCATTGGGTAAACCTGCTGACGGCTGCCAAGCATGGAATGTGTGGCTCTGCAGAGGAGTTGGTGACACCGCCACGACTTGCAGGCAGGCCTGCTGCCACCTCCTCTACTCCTCCTACTCCATCCTCTTCCATAACCTCCTCGGCTGAGTCCTCTTCTGCTGCTGTGTCTTGCTCCACATCAACGGCACCCCCCTAGCTCCCCAGGTACTATTCCACATCCCGGATACGGCAGTGTCATGCCGTCTTGGGGTTGACTTGCCTGAAAGCAGAGAGTCACACCGGACCAGCACTCCTGTCCGCCCTGAATGCACAGGTGGATCAGTGGATGACTCTGCACCAACTGGAGATCGGCAAAGTGGTTTGTGACAATGGAAGAAATTTGTTGGCGGCATTGAATTTGGGCAAGTTGACACATGTGCCGTGCATGGCACATGTGTGTAATCTGATCGTACAATGCTTTGTGCATAAGTACCCAGGCTTACAGGACATTCTGAAGCAGGCTAGGAAGGTGTGTGGCCATTTCAGGTGTTCCTACATGGCCATGGCGCACTTTTCAGATATCCTTCGGCAAAACAACATTCCAGTGAGGCGCTTGATTTACGACAGCCCGACACGTTGGAATTCAACACTCCAAATGTTCGACCGCCTGCTCCAACAAGAAAAAGCCGTTAGCAACTATTTGTATGACCAGGGTGCTAGGACAGCCTCTGCGGAGCTGAGAATTTTTTTGGCATGTTAATGGACGCTCATGCATCCATTTGAGGAGGTGACAAACCTAGTCAGTCGCACCGAAGGCACCATCAGCTACATCATACCATTTGTTTTCTTCCTGGAGCGTGCCCTGCGAAGAGTGCTGGATCAGGCCGTAGATGAGCGTGAAAAGGAAGATGAAGATTTGTGGTCACCATCCCCACAGAAACAGCCTAATCAGCATAGCTTGCTGGACCTGTGGCAATGCTGGAAGAGGATTGTGAGGAAGAGGAGTCAGAGGAGGAATGTGGCTTATAGGAGGAAGACCAACCAAAACAGGCATCCCAGGGTGCTCATTGTCACCTATCTGGTGTTGTTGGTGGCTGGGGGGAAGAACATACCTTCAGTGAGATCACTGAGGACGAGGAACAGGACATGAGTAGCTCGGCATCCAACCTTGTGCAAATGGGGTCTTTCATGCTGTGGTGCCTGTTGAGGGCCCTTGTATAAAAAGGCTGAAGTAGAACGACCTGTACTGGGTGTCCACGCTACTAGACCACCGGTAAAAGCATAAAGTGCCTGAAATGTTACAGAATTACCGCAAGTCGGAAAGGATGCAGCAGTTCCAAAATAAATTAAAAAGTATGCTTTACACAGCGTATAAGGGTGATGTCACAGCACAACGGGAATCTAACAGGGGAAGAGGTGAAAGTAATCCTCCTCCTCCCACGACCACGCCGGCAAGGACAGGACGCTGTACAGATGTGTTGTTGATGGAGGACATGCAGAGCTTTTTAAGTCCTACTAATCGCCCCAGCCCTTCGGGGTCCACCCTCAGAGAACGACTCGACCGACAGGTAGCAGACTACCTCGCCTTAACTGCAGATATCGACACTCTGAGGAGTGATGAACCCCTTGACTATTGGGTGTGCAGGCTTGACCTGTGGCCTGAGCTATCCCAATTTGCGATAGAACTTCTGGCCTGCCCCGCTTCAAGTGTCCTGTCAGAAAGGACCTTCAGTGCAGCAGGAGGTATTGTCACTGAGAAGAGAAGTCGCCTATGTCAAAAAAGTCTAGATTACCTCACCTTTATTAAGATGACTGAGGGATGGATACTGAAGGGACTGACATTGGGTGATACATTCGACTAAAAAAGGCCTGATGAGATGAGCTGCCTTGGGCTAAAAATGGTCCACACGCTGCTGTATTTTATCTCTGAATGCCGGACGACTTGCGTGACTTATCCGCCACCAACTAGGGTTCAAGCCGCAATGTTTTAGGGCACTTTCTGCCTGGGAAACAAACATCAATTTTTCTGGCTGCTGCTACAGCAGCGGCTACAACAATACCTAATTTTTCAGGCATGTTTACATGCCTAATTTTTCTGGCCTCTGGTGCTGCACTGTGGCTTCAAAAACCAAACCAAAAAAAAGGCACATAACAGGGATTAAACTGATAGGAATAGTACTACTTAACACACCACTCCTATCTGGTAGCACATTAGATTGCACGCGCAGTGCCCCAAATTTGAAGTAGGAGGTCCGACCAAGTATCTTTTTCCATCTTCCGGATCCTAAAATCGATGCCATATACATGTTCCCTGATAGGGGACGTAACAGGGATTAAACTGATAAGAATAGAACTACTTAACACTCCACTCCTATCTGGTAGCACATTAGATTGCACGCGCAGTACCCCAAATTTGAAGTAGGAGGACCAACCAAGCATCTTTTTCCAGGGCACAGTGTCACACCAGTTCAACTCATATCTGGTGTAACATTAGTGTACATTTAAAAAAAACAACACTTTTTTGACTGTAAAATAATAGCAGTCAGTTTCCTTCACACGTGTGCGTTTCAGGGCCTGCCTGGGCACAGTGTCACACCAGTGCAACTCATATCTGGTGTAACAGTAGTGTACATTAAAAAAAAACTAGAAATTGACTGTGAAATAATAGCAGTCAGTTTCCTTCATGCGTGTGCGTTTCAGGGCCTGCCAGGGCACAGTGTCACACCAGTGCAACTCATATCTGGTGTAACAGAAGTGTACGTTTAAAAAAAACAACACTTTTTTGACTGTGAAATAATAGCAGTCAGTTTCCTTCACACGTGTGCGTTTCAGGGCCTGCCAGGGCACAGTGTCACACCAGTGCAACTCATATCTGGTGTAACAGTAGTGTACATTAAAAAAAAAATAGAAATTTGACTGTGAAATAATAGCAGTCAGTTTCCTTCATGCGTGTGCATTTCAGGGCCTGCCAGGGCACAGTGTCACACCAGTGCAACTCATAACTGATGTAACAGTAGTGTACATTAAAAAAAAAAATAGACATTTGACTGTGAAATAATAGCAGTCAGTTTCCTTCACGCGTGTGTTTCAGGGCCTGCCAGGGCACAGTGTCACACCAGTGCAACTCATATCTGGTGTAACAGTAGTGTACATTAAAAAAAACTAGAAATTTGACTGTGAAATAATAGCAGTCAGTTTCCTTCACACGTGTGCATTTCAGGGCCTGCCAGGGCACAGTGTCACACCAGTGCAACTCATATCTGGTGTAACAGTAGTGTACATTTAAAAAAAACACTGTAATAGATTGAATAGCAGTTAGTTGTCTGCAAGCGTGTGTGTCAGGCCTACAGCGTCTACTCTGCCAACTTCTGCCAGTGTACAGTGCCACTCATATCTGTTGTCACAGTAGCTTGCACGCATAGTACCACTAATCGAAAAAAAAAAAGACAGGCAGAGGCAGGCTGGCTTGTCTGAACTCTTAGCCTGCCAGCTTTTACCATACAAGCTGGTGGAGTCTGAAGCGTACCAAAAATTTGTAGCTATTGGGACACCGCAGTGGAAGGTACCCGGACGAAATTACTTTGCACAAAAGGCAATCCCCAACCTGTACTCGATTGTGCAAAAGGAAGTAATGGCATGTCTGGCACACAGTGTTGGGGCAAGGGTCCATCTGACCACTGATACCTGGTCTGCAAAGCATGGTCAGGGCAGGTATATCACCTACACTGCGCATTGGGTAAACCTGCTGACGGCTGCCAAGCAAGGAATGCGTGGCTCTGCAGAGGAGTTGGTGACACCGCCACGACTTGCAGGCAGGCCTGCTGCCACCTCCTCTACTCCTCCTACTCCATCCTCTTCCATAACCTCCTCGGCTGAGTCCTCTTCTGCTGCTGTGTCTTGCTCCACATCAACGGCACCCCCCTAGCTCCCCAGGTACTATTCCACATCCCGGATATGGCAGTGTCACGCCGTCTTGGGGTTGACTTGCCTGAAAGCAGAGAGTCACACTGGACCAGCACTCCTGTCCACCCTGAATGCAGAGGTGGATCAGTGGCTGACTCCACACCAACTGGAGATCGGCAAAGTGGTTTGTGACAATGGAAGAAATCTGTTGGCGGCATTGAATTTGGGCAAGTTGACACATGTGCCGTGCATGGCACATGTGTGTAATCTGATCGTACAACGCTTTGTGCATAAGTACCCAGGCTTACAGGACATCCTGAAGCAGGCCAGGAAGGTGTGTGGCCATTTCAGGTGTTCCTACACGGCCATGGCGCACTTTTCAGATATCCTTCGGCAAAACAACATGCCAGTGAGGCGCTTGATTTGCGACAGCCCGACACGTTGGAATTCAACACTCCAAATGTTCGACCGCCTGCTCCAACAAGAAAAAGCCGTTAACAACTATTTGTATGACCAGGGTGCTAGGACAGACTCTGCTGAGCTGGGAATTTTTTTGGCATGTTACTGGACGCTCATGCGCAATGCCTGTAGGCTCATGCATCCATTTGAGGAGGTGACAAACCTAGTCAGTCGCACCGAAGACACCATCAGCGACATCATACCATTTGTTTTCTTCCTGGAGTGTGCCCTGTGAAGAGTGCTGAATCAGGCCGTAGATGAGCATGAAGAGGAAGAAGAAGAGTTGTGGTCACCATCACCACCAGAAACAGCCTTATCAGCATCGCTTGCTGGACCTGCGGCAACGCTGGAAGAGGATTGTGAGGAAGAGGAGTCAGAGGAGGAATGTGGCTTTGAGGAGGAAGACCAACCACAACAGGCATCCCAGGGTGCTCGTTGTCACCTATCTGGTACCCGTGGTGTTGTACGTGGCTGGGGGGAAGAACATACCTTCAGTGAGATCACTGAGGACGAGGAACGGGACATGAGTAGCTCGGCATCCAACCTTATGCAAAATGAGGTCTTTCATGCTGTCATGCCTGTTGAGGGCCCTTGTATAAAAAGGCTGAAGTAGAACGACCTGTACTGGGTGTCCACACAACTAGACCACCGGTATAAGCATAAAGTGCCTGAAATGTTACTGAATTACCGCAAGTCGAAAAGGATGCAGCAGTTCCAAAATAAATTAAAAAGTATGCTTTACACAGTGTATAAGGGTGATGTCAGAGCACAACGGGAATCTAACAGGGGAAGAGGTGAAAGTAATCCTCCTCCTCCCATGACCACGCCGGCAAGGACAGGACGCTGTACAGATGTTTTGTTGATGGAGGACATGCAGAGCTTTTTAAGTCCTACTAATTGCCCCAGCCCTTCGGGGTCCACCCTCAGAGAATGACTCGACTGACAGGTAGCAGACTACCTCGCCTTAACTGCAGATATCGACACTCTGAGGAGCAATGAACCCCTTGACTATTGGGTGTGCAGGCTTGACCTGTGGCCTGAGCTATCCCAATTTGCGATAGAACTTCTGGCCTGCCCCGCTTCAAGTGTCCTGTCAGAAAGGACCTTCAGTGCAGCAGGAGGTATTGTCACTGAGAAGAGAAGTCGCCTATGTCAAAAAAGTCTAGATTACCTCACCTTTATTAAGATGACTGAGGGATGGATACTGAAGGGACTGACTGTGGGCGATACATTCGACTAAAAAAGGCCTGATGAGATGAGCTGCCTTGGGCTAAAAATGGTCCACACGCTGCTGTATTTTATCTCTGAATGCCGGACGACTTGCGTGACTTATCCGCCACCAACTAGGGTTCAAGCCGCAATGTTTTAGGGCACTTTCTGCATGGGAAACAAACTTCAATTTTTCTGGCTGCTGCTACAGCAGCGGCTGCAACAATACCTAATTTTTCAGGCATGTGTGCATGCCTAATTTTTCTGGCCTCTGGTGCTGCACTGTGGCTTCAAAAACCAAACCAAAACAAAGGCACATAACAGGGATTAAACTGATAGGAATAGTATTACTTAACACACCACTCCTATCTGGTGGCAAATTAGATTGCACACGCAGTGCCCCAAATTTGAAGTAGGAGGTCCGACCAAGCATCTTTTTCCATCTCCCGGATCCTAAAATCGATGCCATATACACGTCTCCTGATAGGGGACGTAACAGGGATTAAACTGATAAGAATAGAACTACTTAACACTCCACTCCTATCTGGTGGCACATTAGATTGCACACGCAGTGCCCCAAATTTGAAGTAGGAGGACCAACCAAGCATCTTTTTCCATCTCCCGGTTCCTAAAATCGATGCCATATACACGTCCCCTGATAGGGGACGTAACATAGATTAAACTGATAAGAATTGTACTACTTAACACACCACTCCTATCTGGTGGCACATTAGATTGCACGCGCAGTGCCCCAAATTTGAAATAGGAGGACCGACCAAGCATCTTTTTCCATCTCCCGGTTCCTAAAATCGATGCCATATACACATCCCTTGATAGGGGACGTAACAGGGATTAAACTGATAAGAATAGAACTACTTAACACACCACTCCTATCTGGTGGCACATTAGATTGCATGCACAGTGCCCCAAATTTGAAGTAGGAGGACCGACCAAGCATCTTTTTCCATCTCCCGGTTCCTAAAATCGATGCCATATACATGTCCCCTGATAGGGGACGTAACAGTTATTAAACTGATAAGAATAGTACTACTTAACACACCACTCCTATCTGGTGGCACATTAGATTGCACGTGCAGTGCCCCAAATTTGAAGTAGGAGGACCGACCAAGCATCTTTTTCCATCTCCCGGTTCCTAAAATCCATGCCATATACACGTCCCCTGATAGGGGACGTAACAGGGATTAAACTGATAGGAATAGTACTACTTAACACACCTTATAACGCAGAGAGAGGCAACGCAGAGAGAGGAGTCTGTAGAAGAGAGTCAGAGGAGGAAGGTGGCTTTGAGGAGGTGGAAGACCAAACACAGCAGGCGTCCCAGGGGGCTTGTTGTCACCTTTTGGGGACCTTTGGTGTTGTACGTGGCTGGGTGGAGGAAGAGACCTTCAATGACATCAGTGAGGACAAGGAACGGGACATGGCTAGCTTGGTATCCAACCTTGTGCAAATGGGGAGTTTGCGGTTGTGCAAATGGACTGTTTGCGGTGCGTTAAACGGGGAGTTTGGTCTGTCACTGTGAAGCGGGCGTAACCCTTACACTAGCTGATCGATACAACATCATACCTGATGTTTTAAAGCACGTTATTCCAAACAATTTAGGAATTTTAGGTGATTTATGCCCTTTATGGATTAAATAAAACCAGACTCTGCATCAACTATGTAATTTTCCATGGGAGTTTTGCCATGGATCCCCCTCTGGCATGCCACAGTCCAGGTGTTAGTCCCCTTGAAACAACTATTCCTTCACTATTGTGGCCATAAAGAGTCCCTGTGGGTTTTAAAATTTGCCTGCCTATTGAAGTCTATGGCGTTTGCCCGTTTCTCCTGTTCGCGAACATTTGCGGAAATTCGCGTTCGCCGTTCGCGAACGGAAATTTTTTTATTTGCGACATCACTAATGGCAACCGGTAAGGAGCTACCATGAGCTGCTAGACCACGATCAGCATCCTGGCCCTGAGCTTGCCACATCAGTAGAAGCGCTGGCAACAGGGCAGGGCACAAATGGCCTCTGTCCAGCACCTGTGATATCTCTGGAGTCCCAAGGAGAGGAGGTAGTCAATTTCTCTACTCAGCCACAGGCTCCAGAGATTGATCATTTAATAGACTTTTCCTCTGAGGAGGGACAGACCAGTGAGCCCCCAGCAGAAGAGATGGCCACAGGGCAGAGCACCCCTGGCCTCTGCCCAGCATCTGCAGTAGCTCCAGAAAGCCAGAGAGAGTAAGTAGCTGACCTCTCTCCCCAGCAGCAGAGTTAGTTCCAGGGAGAGGAGGTAGCTGACCTCTCTCCCCAGCGGCAGAGCGGTTTCCAAGGAGATGATGTAGCCAACCTCTCCCCACAGCAGGAGTCAGTTCCAGGGAGAGGAGGTAGTCAACCTCTCTCCACAGCGGCAAAGCCAGTTCTAGGGAGAGGAAGTAGCCGACCTCTCTCCCCAATGGCAGAACCAGTTCCAGGGAGAAGAGGTAGACTTCCTCTCTCCACAGCGGCAGAGCCATTTCCAGGGAGAGGAGGTAGCCAAACTTTCTCCCCAACTGCAGAGCCAGTTCCAGGAAGAGGAGGTAGCTGACCTATCTCGCCAGGAGGTAGCCAAACTTTCTCCCCAACTGCAGAGCCAGTTCCAGGAAGAGGAGGTAGCTGACCTATCTCGCCAGCAACAGAGCGGTTTCCAGGGATAGGAGGTAGCTGACCTCTCTCCACAGCAGCAGAGCCAGTTCCATAGAGAGGAAGTAGTCAACCTCTCTCCCCAGTGGCAGAACCAGTTCTAGGGAGAGGAGGTAGTTGACCTCTCTCCACAGCGGCAGAGCCAGTTCCAGGGAGAGGAGGTAGAGGACTTCTCTACCCAGTGGCAGAACCAGTTCCAGGTAGAGGAGGTAGCAAGCCTCTCTCCCCAGCAACAAAGCAGGGCCCAGGGAGAGGAGATTAGCATTCTCAATCCCCAGTGGCAGTGGCCAAAAACTAAAATGAAGAAAGTTTTGGGCTGGGCCATCCAACTAACACAGGTCCAAACCAGTGGGTGGTTTGGTACCTGGTTAGTCTACCCCAGGGGGGGAAGAAATGTAATGAAAGCTTCCGTTACTTTTGTTCTTGGAGAGGAATGCAGGCCAGCCTCCTCCCCACTGACTACGGACCCTGTAACTTGAGGGGATTCTATGATTTGGGAGGCAGGTGTCCAGGGTACATTCGGAGTACTTTTACCCTGGATTTAGGTTTACACAATTTCTATGAATTCCCAGAGACTTTGAGGACTGGAGGGAACTGATACAGAGTTGGGATTCCTGTGTTTTATTGGAGTATAAGGTGACAGTCCAATCCAGCATTGTCTGCTGCAACCCCCACCCTCAGACTCAGAGACTCATAATGTTTGATTTGATTGCCATCTCCTGCTCTAATGCTGGGACCTCCTGCTGTTATGTGTATGCATATCTAGTCTAGGTGTGAAGTGTCTTCTGTTATTGTGTGAGTCATCCATTGTCCTTTTGTAAGTCAGGATGTGATTATAATCTTGTTTAGCCAAACATTGTCTGATGTTTGTCTCATTGTATAATATTTGTTTCTATTGATTATGTGTTAACTACCCCCCTTTGTTGGAAATGTATAAAAGCTGTGTTTTCTGTGCAATAAAGCAGTTCCTATTTTGACCCTCAAGCATTCAGTCTCGGCTAATGTTCTTGGTGGTAACTTTCAGCGGCCGTTATTCTAATAGTGGCAGGTATCCAGTGGAGGTTCATGGATTGGCGTTTGGTGGGAGGAAGCTGACTTTAGCGGGTATGCCCAGTCTGGGGTACTGAGACCTGCAACAGTAAGGTCAGGTAATACATAATAAGGTCAGATAATACATTTTAGGGTCAGGTAATACATAGTAAGGTCAGATAATACTTTTTTAGGGTCAGGTAATACATAATAAGGTCAGATAATACATTTTAGGGTCAGGTAATACATAGTAAGGTCAGATAATACTTTTTTAGGGTCAGGTAATACATAGTAAGGTCAAGTAATACATTGTAAGGTCAGGTAATACATTTTTAGGGTCAGGTAATACACAGTAAGGTCAGGTAATACATTGTAAGGTCAGGTAATACACTTTTAGGGTCAGGTAATACATTGTATTGTCAGGTAATACATTGTACGGTCAGGTAATACATTGTACGGTCAGGTAATATATAGTAAGGTCAGATAATACATTTTTAGGGTAAGGTAAGCCATAGTAAGGTCAGGTAATACATTGGAACCAGTGTTATGTTGACTGAGCACAGAAACTCACAGTATTCCATAAGATATCACTATTATGTAGTTCCCCTCAAATATTGTGATGTCACTAAATGATATCGGTGAGAGTAAGATCCAGACCCAGTCAAAAATGTCTGATGTTTATAGATATTTTCTCAGCAGCTTTATTGTAGCAACTTCAATATGATCTGTCCTCGGTCTCTGGTTATAGGTTGTAAATTAAGGGAAATGGAAAATGCTTCCTTATTGCAATGAAATGGTAGAAACATTAAATCTGGTTTTACTGGTAACATTTTTATGACATCATATTACTTATTAGTTCATAAACTGATAATCTATATTGTTTGTTGAACAATAAAATTTGTCATAATTAATTTTATTGGGGGGCATTTTAAATGTTTATTGTCTGATATTAACTTTTTCTTATTTCTTTGATAGAAACTTAATTTCATAATACAAGAAAAAACAAGACAAAGACATATCTAGACATGTTTTTGATAAACTAAAGCTATTTTTCTCTGATCATAATGAAAGGCTGAGAAAATGATAAGTTTCCTCAGCAGCTGATCTCTGTGCACTAACAACCCAGCAATTAAAGCTTCTCCCATAATATCACAACTGACCTTTTTCATACCTTTAAGTGACACAATTCCTCTGGGACTGTCCCTAACAAAATAATATATAACTAAAGTATATATCTAAAGCCAGTAACCAGTATCTGCACCACTGTCTGTCATTTCTCTAAGTGACAACAGGAGCAGAACAAACTAATATATAAATAAAGCCAGTAACCTGTAGCTGCACCACTGTCTGTCATTTCTCTAAGTGACAACAGGAGCAGAACAAACTAATATATAAATAAAGCCAGTAACCTGTATCTGCACCACTGTCTGTCATTTCTCTAAGTGACAACAGGAGGAGAACAAACTAATATATAAATAAAGCCAGTAACCAGTATCTGCACCACTGTCTGTCATTTCTCTAAGTGACAATAGGAGCAGAACAAACTAATATATAACTAAAGCCAGTAACCTGTATCTGCACCACTGTCTGTCATTTCTCTAAGTGACAACAGGAAGAGAACAAACTAATATATAACTAAAGCCAGTAACCTGTATCTGCACCACTGTCTGTCATTTCTCTAAGTGACAACAGGAGGAGAACAAACTAATATATAACTAAAGCCAGTAACCTGTATCTGCACCACTGTCTGTCATTTCTCTAAGTGACAACAGGAGGAGAACAAACTAATATATAACTAAAGCCAGTAACCTGTATCTGCACCACTGTCTGTCATTTCTGTAAGTGACAACAGGAAGAGAACAAACTAATATATAACTAAAGCCAGTAACCTGTATCTGCACCACTGTCTGTCATTTCTCTAAGTGACAACAGGAAGGGAACAAACTAATATATAACTAAAGCCTGTAACCTGTAGCTGCACCAGTGTCTGTAATTTCTCTAAGTGACAACAGGAGGAAAACAAACTAATATATAACTAAAGCCAGTAACCTGTAGCTGCACCAGTGTCTGTCATTTCTCTAAGTGACAACAGGAGGAGAACAAACTAATATATAACTAAAGCCTGTAACCTGTATCTGCTCCACTGTCTGTCATTTCTCTAAGTGACAACAGGAAGAGAACAAACTAATATATAACTAAAGTCTGTAACCTGTATCTGCACCACTGTCTGTCATTTCTCTAAGTGACAACAGGAAGAGAACAAACTAATATATAACTAAAGCCAGTAATCTGTATCTGCACCACTGTCTGTCATTTCTCTAAGTGACAACAGGAGGAGAACAAACTAATATATAACTAAAGCCTGTAACCTGTATCTGCACCACTGTCTGTCATTTATGTAAGTGACAACAGGAGGAGAACAAACTAATATATAACTAAAGCCAGTAACCTGTATCTGCACCACTGTCTGTCATTTCTCTAAGTGACAACAGGAGGAGAACAAACTAATATATAAAGCCAGTAACCTGTATCTGCACCACTGTCTGTCATTTCTCTAAGTGACAACAGGAGGAGAACAAACTAATATATAACTAAAGCCAGTAACCTGTATCTGCACCACTGTCTGTCATTTCTCTAAGTGACAACAGGAGGAGAACAAACTAATATATAACTAAAGCCTGTAACCTGTATCTGCACCACTGTCTGTCATTTCTCTAAGTGACAACAAGAGGAGAACAAACTAATATATAACTAAAGCCTGTAACCTGTATCTGCACCACTGTCTGTCATTTCTCTAAGTGACAACAGGAGGAAAACAAACTAATATATAACTAAAGCCAGTAACCTGTAGCTGCACCACTGTCTGTCATTTCTCTAAGTGACAACAGAAGAAGAACAAACTAATATATAACTAAAGCCAGTAACCTGTATCTGCACCACTGTCTGTCATTTCTCTAAGTGACAACAGGAGGAGAACAAACTAATATATAACTAAAGCCTGTAACCTGTAGCTGCACCACTGTCTGTCATTTCTCTAAGTGACAACAGGAGGAGAACAAACTAATATATAACTAAAGCCTGTAACCAGTATCTGCACCACTGTCTGTCATTTCTCTAAGTGACAACAGGAGGATAACAAACTAATATATAACTAAAGCCAGTAACCTGTACCTGCACCAGTGTCTGTCATTTCTCTAAGTGACAACAGGAAGAGAACAAACTAATATATAACTAAAGCCTGAAACCTGTATCTGCACCACTGTCTGTCATTTCTCTAAGTGACAACAGGAGGAAAACAAACTAATATATAACTAAAGCCAGTAACCAGTAGCTGCACCACTGTCTGTCATTTGTCTAAGTGACAACAGGAAGAGAACAAACTAATATATAACTAAAGCCTGTAACCTGTATCTGCACCACTGTCTGTCATGTCTCTAAGTGACAACAGGAGCAGAACAAACTAATTTATAACTAAAGCCTGTAACCTGTAGCTGCACCACTGTCTGTCATTTCGCTAAGTGACAACAGGAGGAGAACAAACTAATATATAACTAAAGCCAGTAACCTGTATCTGCACCACTGTCTGTCATTTCTCTAAGTGACAACAGGAGGAGAACAAACTAATATATAACTAAAGCCAGTAACCTGTATCTGCACCACTGTCTGTCATTTCTCTAAGTGACAACAGGAGGAGAACAAACTAATATATAACTAAAGCCTGTAACCTGTATCTGCACCACTGTCTGTCATTTCTCTAAGTGACAACAAGAGGAGAACAAACTAATATATAACTAAAGCCTGTAACCTGTATCTGCACCACTGTCTGTCATTTCTCTAAGTGACAACAGGAGGAAAACAAACTAATATATAACTAAAGCCAGTAACCTGTAGCTGCACCACTGTCTGTCATTTCTCTAAGTGACAACAGAAGAAGAACAAACTAATATATAACTAAAGCCAGTAACCTGTATCTGCACCACTGTCTGTCATTTCTCTAAGTGACAACAGGAGGAGAACAAACTAATATATAACTAAAGCCAGTAACCTGTATCTGCACCACTGTCTGTCATTTCTCTAAGTGACAACAGGAAGAGAACAAACTAATATATAACTAAAGCCAGTAACCTGTAGCTGCACCACTGTCTGTCATTTCTCTAAGTGACAACAGGAAGGGAACAGAGGACACAGGAGCTGGGCATCAGTAAGGGACAACTGAGAGAGACAGTAAACCAAGGAACTCACTGCAGGATCTGCTCTACAACAGGTAAGTGGGCAGACAGCACTGACAGGGGTATATTATAATCTAGTTGAAAAGCTTATGAACACTTTGTTCTAAATAACATTTGAAAGTTAAAGAGATTATTTCATAAGTAAAAAAAATACACCGCTTAACCTGGGACTGATTTTCAAAGCCATCTACTAAGGTGAAATAATCTAAGTCATCTCATCAGCATGGAGAGGTCCCTAAAAAATGTTATAAGCACAAATTTGAAAGATATTTATTTTTTTGTGCAGGTGTTGTATGTGAAAGAGAGACGCCTACATTGCAACATAAGGTCTAAAAAACAATACCAAAGAGTTTGCTTTATTTCTCTCTATGCCGGCAAACGTTTAAATATCTGGCTCTGTGAGAGATGAAGGCAGCATATTAATGTACAAGTAAATGTTTCTACACTCCTGCACAGTCCCCATAATAAGTCAGACAGTATGGGGGCCATTTATCAAGCTGAGGCGGACAGTGGTGCACATACGAGCCCCTGTCTGCCGCAACTCGCCTCTGGCACGCGGAATTCCTCTGGCGGGAATTCAGCATTGCACGCAAGCGCTGTTTTGTGCTAGCGTGCAATTCTGCCCCCTGCCCGTGTATAGCCAATCAAGCATGGGCAGGAGCTTTGAATCTCCCCGGTTGAACTATACCAGGGAGATTGAAATTTGCCACCTTATTCGCCACCTGAAGAGGATGTTCTGCTCCAGATGTCTTCATGATGGACCCGCTTTACGCTGGCTGGATGAAGATCGAAGAGGTCGTCTGGATGAAGACTCCTTGCCGCATGGATGAGGACTTTGCCGGCTAGATGGATCCTTCAAGTGCTAGGTTTTGTTAAGGGTTTTTTGTTTTTTTTAGTTTAGGGTCTGGGCAGTAAAATAGCTAAATGCCATTTTAAGGGCAATGCCGATACAAATGCCCTTTTTAGGGCAATGCGTAGCTTAGGTTATTTTAGATAGTTTTTTTATTTGGGGGGGGTTGGTTGGGTGGTGGGTTTTACTGTTGGGGGGTGTTTGTATTTTTTTTTACAGGTAAAAGAGCTGATATCTTTGGGGCTATGCCCCACAAAAGGCCCTTTTATGGGCCATTGGTAGTTTATAGTAGGCTAGTTTTTTATTTTTTATTTTGAGTGGGCTTTTTTATTTTGATAGGGCTATTAGATTAGGTGTAATTCTTTTTTATTTTTGATAATTTGTTTGTTATTTTTCATAATTTAGTGTATTTTTGTTGTAATTAGATACTTTTTGTAATTTTTAGAGCAGTGTTAGGAATTTTTATTGGTAGTTTAGTTTTATTTAATTGGTAGTTAGTTTAATTTTAGTTTAATAATTATAATAGTTTATCTGTTAGTTTAAATTTTTTTTTTAATTTGACAGGTAAGTTTTAATTTAATTTAAGATAGGGAAATTGTAATTTTAATATAAAGTTAGGGGGTCGTTAGGTTTAGGGGTTACTAGTTTAAATTAGTTTATTTCGTTGTGGGGGGCTTTCAGTTTATGGGTTAATAGTTTATATTAGTATATTTCATTGCGCGGGGCTTGCGGTTTAGGGGTTAATAGGTTTATTATAGCGGCAGTGTGGGCGGACGGCAGATTAGGGGTTAATAATATTTAAATAGTGTTTTTGATGCAGGAGGGCAGCAGTTTAGGGGTTAATAACTTTAGTATAGTGGTGACGATGTCAGGGAGCGGCGGAATAGGGGTTAATACATTTATTTCATGGAGGCGATGTCGGGATAGGCAGATTAGGGGTTAATACATTTATTATAGTGTTTGCAATGCGGGAGGGCTGCGGTTTAGGTGTTAAGAGGTAGTTTATGGGTGTTAGTGTACTTTGTAGCAATTTAGTTATGAGTTTTATGCTACAGCTTTGTAGTGTAAAACTCATAACTACTGACTATAGATGGCAGTACAGATCTTATCGTTTTAGGCTGTAACACTCACTTTTTAGCCATACCGCAAAACTTGTAATACCGGCGCTATGGGAATCCCATGAAAAATGTAATTTTTACGTGTGCGGGACTGATGTTGCGGTACAGGCGAAAAGGTGTGCGGTACACCTATACCGACAACACTTGTAATAGCTGCAGTGCTGTTTTAACACTGAAAATGCCATATTTTCAGTGTTACAAGTGGCAACGCAAAACTTGTAATCTAGCTGAATATGTGATATCCGATTTTTCAGTTCTATACTCATATACTTAATACATTTACCCCAAGTTTTAATAAGCCCTTTAACATCTATCTTCCTGTTTATTTTAAAGTCATAGGCCTCTATTATGAACTGATTACTAAAATGTTTTTAATTTGCCTGATAGAGGGAATTTTATGATTAATCCAGTTACCAAAGATTCATTTTCTAATATTTAATATTGTTGTTAATATAAACTCTTTCTCAGTTTCCCATAGTTTATCCGTGACCAAAAGAAGGATTGTTTTCTTAGACAGCTCAATGTTTAATTTTGTTACTTTAGATAGAAAATATTGGGTTTTATGCCAAAGTTGTTCCAATCTAGGACACTCGACAATCAGGTGTACCAGATCTGGATTACTAAATGAGCATTTCAAACAGATATTTTTTGCCTCTTTCTTCCATTTAGCTACTTTTTTGGGGTTAGATAAGCTTGATGAATTAGTCTGAACTGGGATTATCTCATATAGGAGGAAATAAACATATAATGCGTCATAGTTAAACTCTTAAGAATTTTGAATGGTAGATCCGGGACTTCTAGGAATTTTCCCCATTTATTACATAGATAGCTATTTAATTTAGCTGCTTCTTCTGCTTGGATTATTTTATATATTAATGACATAAACCATTTCTTAAGATAGAGAGTATCTAATAGAGGGTGAGTTTGCCATAGTGAAGGATAGGTCCTACCTTAATGATAGGCATAATCTTTTAATTGAAGAAAATAATTTTTTTTTTTGTTTTTAACCAACGGAATTTTGTTTTGGAACTTTTCAAATGTAAATAATTTTTTGGTTACCGGATCAAATAAGTCTTTTATCAATAATATATGGTTATTAATCCATGATGAAAATACATTTGTGGAGGAACCAAGTGGAAAACCCAAATTGCCCTTTACCGGAAGCCACTTTAAAATATTTACATTAGGAGGCGGGGCTAGCTTCAAGATGGAGTAGACGTGAAACAGGTTATCTCTGTCAGTATTTTGGATATAACTCCTTAAAATTATATACCCAATTTGAAAGGAAGCTCTGGTTTACGATCGGGGAGAGGATAGAGCGACAAAAGAGACAAAGTGTATTTTTTTTTAAACGCCTGAGCAGATACGAAGATTTGACACGGACTACCGCCACACAAGATATTGGCAATAACCGGAGGGTCGAGATCTGCTCCAAGTTAAGAGACGGGTTTACAGCTGCGGTAAGGCAAATTTCAGAGGCTAACCTAAGAGCTGCACAGAGGACTTTGCGCCAAATGTGAAAACACCATCCAACAGAACCACAGATAGACTACGGCGCAATTATACAACGCGCTTAAAGGAAATCATAGTTGGTAAAGTAACTGAAATATCTCTGTAATTATTTGTTACAAACAATAAGCCAGATAGGGCTATACTTTGGATTAGTCCCAACAGGAGACTTGGTAAATCCCTGCTAAGCATATCTGCCCTGAATATGTGTAATGCAAATCGTTTTGATACATTTATGATAGCGACTCAAAGTTGTGTGTGATCAAATAGCTTTCATATGAGTTTTTGTAAACTCCTCTAAATGATGTCTTTTTTCTAATAAGCGTAATGCAAATCAAGTTGATAAACTTATTAATAATGCCCGAGATTTCACATGATTGCTTATAGAGATTGCCATGGAAATACACACAATAACAAACAAATGGATTGGCTTTTAAATCTGGAAGAGAAACAGTGTGGCGGTTCCCATGGCAATCTCAGACTCATTTCCTCAGATTGGCCACACCCACCGTTTTACTTTAAAATAATGAGCCGGTCACTCTGTACACCACACGCCTCTGACGAAGAAGTAAGGTATACACTTCGAAACGCGTAAGGTTTTGAGTGGGTGTACAGCTTGTTCTTATCACAGCACCGGCAGCCGTTATTACTTCTGTTTTTTATTCATTGGTTTGAACTTGGCCACGTTAACAATACCTAAAGTGATTATCTGCTACAATACACTGTTGTATAAGTGCAAGGGACACAATATAATATCAACAGATGTACTGGGATTGTAACGGATTGTAACGGATGGTTTGTGCGTTGTATATGGATACATACTAACAAATTTTACAGTTCTGAAAAAATCTTTTTATTAACTATTTAACTATTTATATGTATATATGCTTGAAATTTATATGACCCACAGCCCTGGGCATGCATTTATATTAAGCTAACAGACCTGCCTTTGTAAGCTGCAAGCCTATTAGGGAAGCATTTGCTAAAGGACAAATAACTCAGACAAGGTATTGGGCAGCTTGATATTAACTACTGAACTGAGAGATTTATTGTCAGTACTAAGACAAGTACCACATAAGGAGAAGGGAGTTGATATCAACGGACACACCTATGCAGCATTGACTCCCCTTATATGTGTGGTTTTTATTTTTACCTGAATGCTTACCTCATTATGGATTGAGGGCTGAAAGTGTAAGTGTAAACTTTTTAAGTGTGCTATGAAATAAACCCTTTGTATCACAGAGTTACACTATTTGTTTCATTTTTTCTTCCTACTATACTCTGCCGAGACGCTCTACTACCCAACCATACTCCGGGGAGATACAAAGATACAAGTCTGCAGAGAAAATAGGAAGTTTCTACCAGATCAAGCGTACCTAGTGGCCACAAGTGTCCTAACAAGCAAAGACATCACAAGAGTGGAACCAGTACAGATTAGAGGACCTCTATATCTGTGGTCCATCCGTGCACTCACATTACCTCATATGATTGGGGGTACTTCTGGTAAGAAGGCAATCACTTACTTACTATTGTCCATTTGTGGTTATCCAAAAAACAAACACTTCTTGACATTTTGGAACTTTGAAAATCTAAAGATATACTTTGAAAAGAACTATCATCTCTGTGCGCTGATTCATTTTGATTATTTTCTCTTGGTTGGTAAAATCTTACCTGAACTTTAATTAAACACAGAGGGCCAGGAATCTGTAGTGGAGGATACTGTGGATGTGATAGGTGCCACTGAAGTGGAGGAATCCCATGAGGCCTGCCTGAGCCGTGCATCATCACCAGGTGGCCAGACATATTTTGGGTATAGAACACTATACAAACGGACTGAAAATTAATTGATGGAGGCTGACCACCAGGATTACAAACTCACAACAGGAGGTTAAAAACACTTCTAAAGACCGCAAATGCTGGCAAGAATCCAAGCATCACATGCACCCTGATGTGGCCTGGTGGAAACTGATCAACAGCTGAAGGTGGAGAAACTGCATCATAAGTACAAGAGTGAAAGACCTAAGGAACAAAGAGGTAAAACACTAAAAGCTAAGAAAAATCAAACCCAGCATACTAATGTTACAGTAATCTAAGAAGTGTTGCTATAGTTGTTAGCTGGTAAATAAAATTGTGGGATCATTTTATAAGAAGTTCTCTGTGATAGGTTTGAGACTGATCTATTGCACTAATAAGAATATTTGCAGAGTATAATTTATATATTGTGGCATACACATCTTTACTTAATTAACACAGATAAGCAATGTGTGCCTTCCATCCAATCCATGAAGGTCATTAGAGCCGCATAATGTTACCTTCACACTGGGGATATCACAACTAAAAGTTATTACTGGAATAATAGGCCTGACTTGAACTGGGTCAGCTTCACTACTATAAATATACTACAATTTGCAGCATTTATGTAGAGTGTTTGTAGCTGCACGAACAAGAAGCTTTCACTAAATCCTGAACCACATTATATGTGAGCTTTGTTCTTCGAGCACAGTATTCTCTCACTTCAACAATAAAAATTACAATCTATAAACTTTTATACATACACCATGAAAGGCAGAAATCAGTCAGTGAAAGACTGCCTTCACATAGCACAAAATAAAAAGAAGAATTGTCAAGAAATTTCGCATTTAGAGCAAGACATGGTAGAAACTAAGGAGATTACAAGCCCTATAATGGAGTCAACTCAAATTGCAACACAATGAGAATTGATTAAACAGATCAAAGTGGTTTTTCAAGAGGAATTAAAAACAGCATTAGGAGACCTTAGAAAAGATATCCTAGAAATAGGAAACAGAACAGCAGAAATTGAAGACAAACTAGAGGAAGTAGTGGGAGAAATTCCAAATCTGCAACAGGAACTAATTCACCAACAAGATCACAAAAAGCATAATGCACAAATAGTGATGCTCCAAGAAACCCACGTTACTTCCCAACAGACACCCAAATATTGGGATGCCATATTTTCCTCTCAATATCATGCAGTAGGCAAAAAGAAAAAGTGTGGTGTCTCTATCCTTCTACACTCATCCCTAAATTTTATAGAAGAAGAGATAATCAGAGACAAACAGGGAAGGTTTTTGATTCTCAAGAACATTCAAGAAATGCCAGTCATCATAGTTAATGCTTATATGTCTAATGAGCATCAAGAAACATTTTTTTCTAAACTAAGTAAGCTATTAACACTATGGACTAGATACCGAATACTTATGGAAGGGGATCTTAATCTTTTGATAGATAATAAAATAGACAGATAGAACAGAGTCGGCTTCGAGACCCCTATCTAAAAACATACTCAAAGATTTTTTACTCGATCACAATTTGGTGGATGCATGGTGGGCACTACATAGAGGGGAAAAAGACTACACTTTTTTTTCTCTAGTCCAAAATTCTTATTCATGGCTGGACTATGTTCTCTTCAGCCAGACATTAATTCCACTAACTTTAACAGCAGATATTATACCATGTACATGGTCAGATCATTCTATAGTAGAGATTAAATTATTGGGTATTTTTGATCCAGCAAGAACTAGATCCTGGACTTTACAGCTATCCATACTGCGAAATGACATATTTCTTCAAACCCTAAGAGAACATACTAGAGTATTTATTTCAGAAAATAGAGACTCAACCTCTAATCCAATGTATGTTTGGGAAACGCTAAAAGCATACTTACAGGGGTGATTATTAGGGAATCAGCTTTAGCAAAAAAAAATAGGAAACAACTTATTTGTCATCTTTGTGAAGAAATTCAAATATTACAGACACAACATCACTTAAGTAGACAGAAGAAACTACTAGAATCATTAAATACTAAAAAAAAGAGCTAGATAAACTATTAGATGAAGAAGCGAAAAAATCTCTTAGAATACTTGATACTCATTATTACACATATGCCAATCTACCTGATACATTTCTGGCAAGGAAATTAAAAGATATTAATCGACAATCCTCTATTCCGCAACTACGCACATCACAGGGTAATATTATTACTAATCCCAAAGATATTTGCAAATTTCTATCAAAAGTTATATCAGATACCCATGATTGGTAATAAAGAGCAGAGGTTAGCCAAAATAGCCTCGTTCCTCTCAGAATGCAACTTACCTAAAATAGATTCTGAATCTTTAGATACATTTAATTCCCCAATAACTGCTACAGAAGTTGGTTTAGCGATAAAAAACTTAAAACCCTTTAAAGCCCCTGGACCAGATGGTTTCCCAGGGAGTTTTTATTAGAAATTAGCACCTGAACTTATCCCTCAATTAGTTATTTAATCACATTATGCAAGGAGGAGTAGTTCAAACAGATCTTTCGGCAGCTAGGATATCAGTAATTTCTAAACCAGGTAACCATTGATTATCATGTGGAAATTACAGACCTATTTCATCAATAAATCAGGATTTGAAGCTGTTCACAAAAATTCGAGCCATAAGACTAAACACAATTATGCCCCAATTAATTGTGAATGATCAGGTGGGATTTATTAATGGTAGAGAGGATCCTGATAATATACGAAGAGTTTTAGACTTAATAGAGTATACCACCCACAAAAGAATGCCTTCTCTGTTCCTTTCTTTGGATGCAGAGAAGGCATTCAATAGAATAGCTTGGGACTATTTGTGGCAGGTCCTACATGGATTTGGTATTAATGGTGACTTTCTTAAAGCAATATGTATATTATATACAGTACCATCAGCTTTTGTGCGAGTAGCGGGCTATCAGTCACATAATATAACAATCCAAAATTGAACAAGAAAGGGGTGCCCTCTGTCACCCCTACTATTTGCACTTAGCATAGAACCATTAGCAGCACTTATACAAATGTGCCCACATATTGCTGGTATTCAGGTAGGTCAAACAGAGCACATATTGGCATTATTCAAGGATGATGATTTTAATGATTACCAATCCGATGCTGTCCCTTCCCATTGTATATAATCTAATTGATAGATTTGGTGAGATATCAGAATATAAACTAAATAATAATAATAATAATAAATGTGAGGCTATAGAGACTAACCTGCAAGATCATACCAAAAAACTGTTATCAATTAATTTTGACTTCAAATGGGCTGAAAATACTATTAAATATTTAGGGGTACCCAACATTTCAGCATTAAAACAGCACCGCAGCTATTACAAGTCTTGTTGGTATAGCAGTACCACAAGCCTTTTAGCCTTTAACACCTGGATGAAGATGTCGCCTGGATGAAGATGGAGCTGCCGGGATGATGATCGTTCAAGCGGGACTTCAACAACTGTAAGTGGATCTTCAGGGGTTAGTGTTAGGATTTTGTTAACTTTTTTGGGTGGTTTTTTTTTTATTTTATGGTTTGGGTTTTTCGTAAAATAGATAAATGCCCTTTTAAGGGCAATGCAAAATAGCTAAATACCCTTTTAGGGCAATGCCCACACAAATGCCCTTTTCATGGCAATGGGTAGCTTAGGTTTTTTAGATTTTTTTTATTTTGTGGGTTTGGGGGGTGAGGGTTTGTAATGTTAGTGTGTCTGTATTTTTTTCAGGTAAAAGAGCTTTTTAACTTAGGGCGATTCCATACAAAAGGTAATTTTAAGGGCTATTGGTAGTTTATTCTAGATTAGGTTTTTTATTTTGGGGTGTTTTTTTTAAATGGGTATTAGAATAGGAATAATTTTTATTATTTTTGATAATTTGTTTGTTATTTTGTGCAATGTATTTTTTTTTCGTTTTGGGGTGGATTTTTATTTTTAGATTAGGGCTTGGGCATTTCACAAAAGAGCTGAATGCCATTTTAAGGGCAGGAAAAAGAGCTAAATGCCATTTTAAGGGCAATGCTCATACAAATGCCCTTTTCATGGCAATGGGTAGATTAGGTTTTACTTTATTTTTATTTTGTGGGTTTGGGGGTGTTTGTTTTGTAGCAAAAAAGATGTTAACTTTAGGGCAATTCCCTACAAAAGGCAATTTTAAGGGCCCACAAAAGGCCCCTTTAAGGGCCCTTGGTTGTTTATTCTAGATCAGGCTTCTTTTTTTTTTTTTTTAAGGGTATTAGAATAGGAATAATTTTTATTGTTTTAGATAATTTTCGGCTAGATTGCGAGTTGTGTGTTAGGGTAAAAAAGCAGCGTTAAGAGGTCCTAACACTGCTTTTTTACGCCCGCTGGTATTACGAGTCTTGAAGGTTTAGGTGTACCGCACACTTCTTTGCCTTACTGCAAAATAACTTTTGTAAACTTTGTAAAGTCTTTTTGCAATGGGACTTCCATAGCACCGGTATTATGAGTCTGTACTGGGAGGCCAAAAAGTGAGCGGTACACCCTACCCTTTCAAGATCCCTAATGCATTTAAAAGTCAGTAGTTATGAGTTTTACACTACAACGCTGTAGCATAAAACTAAAGTGCAATCAGCCAATAGGCTTAAAGTTCAATCCTATTGGCTGATTGAGCTTGCATTCTATTGGCTGATTGGAACAGTGTTAGTGTTAGGTTTTTTAAGGGTTTTATTTTTAGGTTAGGGACTTTGGGCTTGCAAAAGAGCTAACTGCCCTTTTAAGGGCAATGCCCATCCAAATGCCCTTTTCAGGGCAATGGGGAGCTTAGGTTTTTTTTAGATAGTATTTTATTTGGGGGATTGGTTGTGTGAGTGGTGGGTTTTACTGTTGGGGGGGTTGTTTGTATTTTTTTTTACAGGTAAAAGAGCTGATTACTTTGGGGCAATGCCCCGCAAAAGGCCCTTTTAAGGGCTATTGGTAGTTTAGTTTAGGCTAGGGTTTTTTTTTATTTGGGGGGGGGGGCTTTTTTATTTTAATAGGGCTATTAGATTAAGTGTAATTCGTTTAAATATCTGTAATTTGTTTATTATTTTTTGTAATTTAGTGGGGTTTTTTTTGTACTTTAAATTAATTTAGTTAATTTTATTTAATTTAGTTAATTTATTTAATTATAGTGTAGTGTTAGGTGTTATTGTAACTTAGGTTAGGTTTTCTTTTACAGGTACTTTTGTATTTATTTTAGCTAGGTAGATATTAAATAGTTAATAACTATTTAATAATTATTCTACCTACAGGGAGTGCAGAATTATTAGGCAAATGAGTATTTTGACCACATCATCCTCTTTATGCATGTTGTCTTACTCCAAGCTGTATAGGCTCGAAAGCCTACTACCAATTAAGCATATTAGGTGATGTGCATCTCTGTAATGAGAAGGGGTGTGGTCTAATGACATCAACACCCTATATCAGGTGTGCATAATTATTAGGCAACTTCCTTTCCTTTGGCAAAATGGGTCAAAAGAAGGACTTGACAGGCTCAGAAAAGTCAAAAATAGTGAGATATCTTGCAGAGGGATGCAGCACTCTTAAAATTGCAAAGCTTCTGAAGCGTGATCATCGAACAATCAAGCGTTTCATTCAAAATAGTCAACAGGGTCGCAAGAAGCGTGTGGAAAAACCAAGGCGCAAAATAACTGCCCATGAACTGAGAAAAGTCAAGCGTGCAGCTGCCAAGATGCCACTTGCCACCAGTTTGGCCATATTTCAGAGCTGCAACATCACTGGAGTGCCCAAAAGCACAAGGTGTGCAATACTCAGAGACATGGCCAAGGTAAGAAAGGCTGAAAGACGACCACCACTGAACAAGACACACAAGCTGAAACCTCAAGACTGTGCCAAGAAATATCTCAAGACTGATTTTATGGACTGATGAAATGAGAGTGAGTCTTGATGGGCCAGATGGATGGGCCCGTGGCTGGATTGGTAAAGGGCAGAGAGCTCCAGTCCGACTCAGACGCCAGCAAGGTGGAGGTGGAGTACTGGTTTGGGCTGGTATCATCAAAGATGAGCTTGTGGGGCCTTTTCGGGTTGAGGATGGAGTCAAGCTCAACTCCCAGTCCTACTGCCAGTTTCTGGAAGACACCTTCTTCAAGCAGTGGTACAGGAAGAAGTCTGCATCCTTCAAGAAAAACATGATTTTCATGCAGGACAATGCTCCATCACACGCGTCCAAGTACTCCACAGCGTGGCTGGCAAGAAAGGGTATAAAAGAAGAAAATCTAATGACATGGCCTCCTTGTTCACCTGATCTGAACCCCATTGAGAACCTGTGGTCCATCATCAAATGTGAGATTTACAAGGAGGGAAAACAGTACACCTCTCTGAACAGTGTCTGGGAGGCTGTGGTTGCTGCTGCACGCAATGTTGATGGTGAACAGATCAAAACACTGACAGAATCCATGGATGGCAGGCTTTTGAGTGTCCTTGCAAAGAAAGGTGGCTATATTGGTCACTGATTTGTTTTTGTTTTGTTTTTGAATGTCAGAAATGTATATTTGTGAATGTTGAGATGTTATATTGGTTTCACTGGTAAAAATAAATAATTGAAATGGGTATATATTTGTTTTTTGTTAAGTTGCCTAATAATTATGCACAGTAATAGTCACCTGCACACACAGATATCCCCCTAAAATAGCTAAAACTAAAAACAAACTAAAAACTACTTCCAAAAATATTCAGCTTTGATATTAATGAGTTTTTTGGGTTCATTGAGAACATGGTTGTTGTTCAATAATAAAATTAATCCTCAAAAATACAACTTGCCTAATAATTCTGCACTCCCTGCAGTTAAAAAAAATACAAACTTGCCTATAAAATAAAAATAAACCTAAGCTAGATACAATGTAACTATTAGTTATATTGTAGCTAGCTTAGGGTTTATTTTACAGGTAAGTATTTAGTTTTAAATAGGAATAATTTATTTAATGATAGGAATATTTATTTAGATTTATTGTAATTATATTTAATTAAGGAGGTGTTAGGCTTAGGGTTAGACTTAGGTTTAGGGGTTAATAACTTTAATATAGTGGCGGCGACGTTGGGGACGATAGATTAGGGGTTAATAAATGTAGGTAGTTTGTGGCGACATTGGGGGTGGCAGATTAGGGGTTAATAATATAATGCAGGTGTTGGCGATGTCGGGGGTGGCAGATTAGGGGTTAATAAGTGTAAGGTTAGATGTGTTTAGACTCGGGGGTTCATGTTAGGGTGTTAGGTGTAGACATCCTATATAATAAATGGCCAAGTATGTTTGTCAGATGCAGTCATGCGCAGTAGAGACTGCACGTGACAAACATACCTGGCCATTTGAATCCTAGCACTCAGCACAGAGTAAGGCTGAAGCAGAGTGTCAGGGGGCGTGGCCGGGTGCGGCGAGGGGCATGGCCGGCGGGTGTCACTGCGATGGGCGTGGCTGGGCGGAGTGTCGCGATGGGCATGGCCAGGCAGGTATCACAGCGATGGGCGTGGCCGGCGGGTGTCGCTGCGAGGGGGCGTGGCCGGGCGGGTGTCACCGTGAGGGGGCTTGGTCGGGCGGGATGCCGTGATGTGGGCGTGGCAAGAGAGGGAGCAAGAGAGGGGGGAGAAGGCCCAAAAAAGGTGGGAGAGAGCCAAATAGAGGGGGGAGAGCCAAAGAGGGGGGAGAGAACAATAGAGGGGGGAGAGAGAGCCAAACAGGGGGCAGAGAGAGCCAATGAGGGGGCAGAGAGAGACAAAGAGGGGGGAGAGAGAGCCAAAGAGGGGGGAGAGAGAGCCAAAGAGGGGGGAGAGAGAGCCAAAGAGGGGGGAGAGAACAAAAGAGGGGGCAGTATGTTTGTCAGATGCAGTCATGCGCAGTAGAGACTGCACGTGACAAACATACCTGGCCATTTGAATCCTGACACTCAGCACTCAGCACAGAGTAAGGCTGAAGCAGAGTGTCAGGGGGCGTGGCCGGGTGCGGCGAGGGGCATGGCCGGCGGGTGTCACCGCGATGGGCGTGGCCGGACGGAGTGTCGTGATGGGCATGGCCGGGTATCACTGCGATGGGCGTGACCGGGCGGGTGTCGCCGTGAGGGGGCGTGGTCGGGCGGGTGTCACCGTGAGGGGGCGTGGTCGGGCAGGGTGCAGCGATGTGGGCGTGGCAAGAGAGGGAGCAAGAGAGGGGGGAGAAGGCCCAAAGAAGGTAGGAGAGAGCCAAATAGAGGGGGGAGAGCCAAAGAGGGGGGAGAGAACAATAGAGGGGGGAGAGAGAGCCAAACAGGGGGCAAAGAGAGGCAAAGAGGGGGGAGAGAGAGCCAAAGAGGGGGGAGAGAACAAAAGAGGGGGCAGAGAGAGCAAAAGAAAGGGGGGAGAGAGCCAAAGAGGGGGCAGAGAGAGCCAAAGAGGGGGGAGAGAGAGCCAAAGATGGGGGAGAGAACAAAAGAGGGGGCAGAGAGAGCCAAAGGGGGAGAGAGAGAGCAAAAGAGGGTAGAGTGCAAAGGAGAGGGCGGGAGAGAAAGCAAAAGAGAGGGGGAGAGAGAGCAATAGAGAGGGGGTGAGAGCAAGGGGTGGGACCGCTGTACTGCACAAATTGGCCCGTGTACACGGGCTTTAGTACTAGTAAATTATATTTCCCCATAGGAATCAATGGGGCTGTGTCAAGGAGTTTTACACTGCTTTTTTGCAGGTTTTAGACTTTTTTTTCAGCCGGGGAAATCGTGCACGAGCACGTATGACCAGCTCACCGCTTACTTAAGCAGCGCTGGTATTGAAGTGCGGTAAGGAGCAAAATTTTGCTCAACGCTCACTTCTTGTCTTTCAACGACGGGTTTCTGAAAACTCGTAATACCAGCGCTGCAGGTAAGTGAGCGGTGAGGGAAAACTGCTCGTTAGCACCGCACAGCCTCTAAAGCAAAACTCGTAATCTAGGCCTTTGTTTGTTATTTATTGTAATGGTAGTTTTTTTTATTTTTTGTAATGTTAGCTTTTAATTCACAGGTAAGTTTGTATTTGTTTTAACTAGGTAGTTAGTAAATAGTTAACAACTATTTACCAACTATTGTACCTAGTTAAAATGAATACAAACTTGTGAAATAAAAATAAAACCTAAGCTAGCTACAATATAACTATTAGTTATATTGTAGCTAGCTTAGGTTTTATTTTACAGGTAAGTTTGTATTTAGTTTAAATAGGAATTATTTAGTTATTAATAGTAAGTTTAATTTAGCTCTATTTTAATTATGTTAAAGTTAGGGGGTGTTACGTTTAGGGTTAGGTTTAAGGTTGCGGTTAGGGTTAAGATTAGGATTAGGTTTAGGGATTAGGTTTAGGAGTTAATATAGTTTAATTTAGATATTTGCGATGTGGGGGACTGGTGGTTTAGGGGATAATAGGTTTATTTAGTGGTAGTGATGTGGGAGGCCAGAGGTTTAGGGGTTCCTAACTTTATTTAGTGGCGGCAATGTCAGGGAGCAGCAGAATAGGGGTTAATAGATTTATTGAAAAAAGGTTAATGTGTGTAGCGCTAGACTCTTGTCCAAAAAAGCCTATCTATTTATACTGCCTCCTTCCTAGACAGTAGTTACGGACAGGAAAATCTTTATATAGTGAGATGGCGCTAATAGCTATGGGCAGAACATGGGCAGGAATAACGTTAAGTGTCTATTTGGACAATTCAATACTTGTTCTATAATAATGGGGAGATCAAAAACTTAATATTTAACTATTCTTTATGGGTACTAGGACTCCATAGAAATTCACCCTTGTTTCTATATAAGAAAGAAAGGAGAGAGGCTAATAGCCTAAATTCTAAAATAAATTTATTGATAAACAGATGTATATCCACTAAAAAACTGTGCACAAATTTAAAAAGCTTAAATAAAACAGGCTGGAATCTATATCGAAATACAAAACAATCATCCCATTCATACACACATATAGGGCTCCATGTACTAAGCCGTCAATTCATCCGTCATTGTAGACGCGGATAAACTCGCCGTTACACGCCGTGGGCAAAATGGTGTCCGCTGTCGCTATGTACTAATATTCCCCCAATAAATAGACAAGTCTAGCCCGCCGCGAGCAGTTGCGGATTGTTGATAAATTTGACGCCTCGCTCGCCGCGACTAAGCTGATGTACTTAACTTTCAGTTGAATTGTCTGGCCAATTATTAACACGTGACATGCAAGGTGTCACGAACATCATAGTAGTCACGGGAATAGAATTTTGCTCCTATAAAAGTTCAACTTATCTAAACAACTTTATTATTGTTCAAAATTTTTTGAAGAGTGATAACAGAGCGTTATTTTTGTAATATTTATTTACAATTTGGATATGGCTTCATCTGGATCTGATAATATATAAATATTAATATAAAAATAATTATAAAGATTGACAACTATACAATACAAATTTAAAATATAGATTACTCTTTAATTACAGTCGACAAATTGGGCGCAATTTATGTACATGGAAATGAGAGACAAATTAGACGCCAGTTATGCTGTAAGTACAATGCTGATATTACTGCCTTTTATATATGTCTAGACTGGCGTCTAGATTGACTTTCCTATTGTTTTGTACCTTGCCCGCCACCTAAAAGGTGGCGAGGCAAAAATAACGAGGTGGGAGCGGAAATTGTAGCGAGCGGACAAATAGATTTTTTAGTACATTCGTTTTTGGCGAGTTGGTGGTCAAATGTGTCTAATTACAGTGAAAAATGGAGCGGTAGCGAGGTTTGGCGGATAAGTACGCTCGCAATTTTAAAGATGCGAGTTTTAACATAATTGACGGCTTTGTACATATCAGTTTGCGAATTTTGACGCGAGATTTGTTGCGGGTAGCTCGCTGACTGCTTAGTACATGGAGCCCATAGCCTATATATTGATGTCCCTAAAAATAACAGGTCATAATTGTTGCTTTTTCGTTCCTGTATATACAATTTTCTAACAGCGCTGGTAACAAAATAGCAAATTAATAAGCCACTAGGTTCTAGTAACCGGTTCCCTCAGCACACTCTTGTGTGCCCTTCAATGTGATTTAGTAAGCAATAGTCGTCTCTTAAGTCTCTTTATAGAGGTAAGTCTTTAATGTGCATACCAGTCTCTTTCTATGGACACTTTCGTGGCAGGTACTTCAATTAATACGGATCCAAAGTCACTTGAAACATGAAAACTCCTGTCTTACCTCACACAGGCTGTCAGTCCAGGTAAACTCAGTAAGACTCTTGAACTTTTCGGCAGGTCGGCTAGCCCTTGTCTAGCTCTTACCTTCTCCTTCCCCGACGATGATGGTGTCTCTGTTAGACTGGGAGTCCTCGCGCCCTTCAGCTTCCAATGCGCGTCTGACTTTATTTTTAGGGACATCAATATATAGGCTATATGTGTGTATGAATGGGATGATTGTTTTGTATTTCGATATAGATTCCAGCCTGTTTTATTTAAACTTTTTAAATTTGTGCACAGTTTTTTAGTGGATATACATCTGTTTATCAATAAATTTATTTTAGAATTTAGGCTATTAGCCTCTCTCCTTTCTTTCTGATATAGAAACAAGGGTGAATTTCTATGGAGTCCTAGTACACATAAAGAATAGTTAAATATTAAGTTTTTAATAGATTTATTATAGTGTGGGCGATGTTGGGGTGGAGGGGAATAGGAGTTAATAACTTAAGTGTAGTGGCGGCGATATTGGGAGCGCAAGATTAGGGGTTAATAGATTTATTTTGGTGGCGACGATATCGGGAACGACAGATTTGGGTTTAATAACATTATGTAGGTGTCGGCGATGTCGGGGGCAGCAGATTAGGGGTGTTTTGATGTGGGGTTTATGTTAGGGTGTAAGGTTTAAAAGTTGTTTTTTTTTTCATAGACATCGATGGGGCTGCGTTACGGAGCTTTTCTTTCCACGATCGCAGGTGTTAGGCTTTTTTCTGACCCGCTCTCCCCATTGATGTCTATGGGTAAAGCGTGCACGAGTACGTCAAAACAGCGCTTGGATTGTGTGCGGTATGGAACTCAATGCAGCCATATCGCACGCACACAAGCCGGCTGTTTCAAAACTTGTAATGGCAGCGCTATGGAGGGTTAAATAACGCATTTTTTGTTGCGTTTGTTAATTTCCCTATAGCGTGCATAACTCGTAATCTAGGTGATTGTGAACTAGTTTCAGAAAAGAGGAGAGTAAAATTATCTTCTGACTTCTTAAGCCACAAGATTTTAGATTTAAAAAAGTTTGTCTTGTAGCCTGAAATCTCACTATACTCCTCCAAAAGATTAATAATTTGTGGTGTATAAAGTGTCAGCTCTGTAACAAAAATGAATAAATCATCTGCAAATAAAAGACTTCTGTTTGACGTTAACCCCATGTTTATGCCAGGAAGTAGTTTTCTTACAGCTTAGATTACAAGTTTGTGCGTTCGTCTTTTAAAGCTGAAAATATGGTATTTTCAGCGTTAAAACAGCACCGCAGCCATTACAAGTCTTGTCGGTATTGGTGTACTTAAAGCCTTTTAGCCTGTAACCCAACGTCAGTACCACACTCGTAAAAATGACGTTTTTTCATGGGATTCCTATAGCGCTGGTATTACGAGTTTTGTGTTCTGGCTAAAAAAATGCTGTTACAGCCTAAAACAACAAGATCCGTACAGCCATCTAAAGTCAGTAGTTACGAGTTTTACGCTACAAATTTGTAACATAAAACTCATAACTAAATTGTCACAAAGTACACTAAACACCCATAAACTACCTATTAACCCCTAAACCGAGGCCCTCCCACATCCCAAATACTATAATAAATGTATTAACCCCTAATCTGCCGCTCCCAATATCGCTAATACTAATAAAATGTATTAACCCCTATTCCGCCACTCCCTGACATTGTCAACACTATACTAAAGTTATTAACCCCTAATCTGCCATCCGCCCACATCACAAACACTATACTAAAGTTATTAACCCCTAATCTGCCATCCGCCCACATCACAAACACTATACTAAAGTTATTAACCCCTAGTCTGCCATCCGCCCACATCACAAACACTATACTAAAGTTATTAACCCCTAGTCTGCCATCCGCCCACATCACAAACACTATACTAAAGTTATTAACCCCTAATCTGCCATCCGCCCACATCACAAACACTATACTAAAGTTATTAACCCCTAATCTGCCATCCGCCCACATCACAAACACTATACTAAAGTTATTAAGCCCTACACCGCCGCCAATATAATAAACCTATTAACCCCTAAACTGCAAGCCCCACCACAACAAACTATACTAAATTAAACTATTACCCCTAAACTGAAAGATCCCACATCGCAATAAACTAAATTAAACTATTCACCCCTAAACCTAGCAACCCCCTAATTTTATATTATATTTACAGTTTCTCTAGCTAAAATTAGCTTAACAATTAAACTAATATAACTATTAAACTAAAATTAAACTATCAATTAACTAAAACTATATTACACATTAAAAAAATCCTAACACTACTCTAAATTACAAAAATAACACACTAAATTACGGAAAATAACACACTAAATTACAAAAAATAACACACTAAATTACGGAAAATAACACACTAAATTACAAAAATAACACACTAAATTACGGAAAATAACACACTAAATTACAAAAAATAACACACTAAATTACGGAAAATAACACACTAAATTACAAAAATAACACACTAAATTACAAAAATAACACACTAAATTACAAAAAATAACACACTAAATTACAAAAAATAACACACTAAATTACAAAAAATAACACACTAAATTACGGAAAATAACACACTAAATTACGGAAAATAACACACTAAATTACAAAAAATAACACACTAAATTACAAAAAATAACACACTAAATTACAAAAAATAACAAACTAAATTACAAAAAATAACACACTAAATTACAAAAAATAACAAACTAAATTACAAAAAATAACACACTAAATTACGGAAAATAACACACTAAATTACGGAAAATAACACACTAAATTACAAAAAATAACACACTAAATTACGGAAAATAACAAACGCAATTATCAAAAATAGAAAAGAGTTACACCTAATCTAATAGCCCTATCAAAATAAAAAAGCCCACCCAAAATAAAAAACAAAACCTAAACTACAATAAACTACCAATGTCCCACAAAATGGGCCTTTTGTGGGACATTGCCCTAAAGATATCAGCTCTTTTACCTGTAAAAAAGAACACAAAGACCCCCCCCAACAGTAAGCGGCAAGAAGTCTTCATCCAGGCAGCCTCTTCAATCTTCATCCCGGCGTTGAAGTCCTCATCCAAGCGGCAAGAAATCTTGATCCAGGCGGCCTCTGCAATCTTCATTCAGGCGGAATCTTCTATCTTGATCCATCCTAAAGACATCCAGCGCGGAGCATCCTCTTCATATGGTCGCCGCTGTAGACTGAATCTTCAAAGCAAGGGACCCGATTCAAGATGGCGTCCCTTGCATTCCTATTGGCTGAAAAATTTGAATCAGCCAATAGGAATTATTGGCTTTTCAAATCAGCCAATATTATTTAAGCAGCTCTCATTCCATTGGCTAATTCGAATTAAGGGTTTTATGGGTGGGTTTTATTTTTAGATTAGGGTTTGGGCAGTAAAATAGCTAAATGCCCTTTTAAAGGCAATGCCCATCCAAATGCCCTTTTCAGGGCAATGGGTAGCTTAGTTTTTTTAGAATTAGGTTTTTAATTTTGGGGGGTTGGTTGGGTGGTGGGTTTACTGTTGGGGGGTCTTTGTGTTTTTTTTTTACAGGTAAAAGAGCTGGGGTAATGCCTCACAAAAGGCCATTTTAAGGGCCATTGTTAGTTTATTGTAGGCTAGGGTTTTTTTATTTTGGGGGGGCTTTTTTATTTTGATAGGGCTATTAGATAAGGTGTAATTCTTTTTGATTTTTTATAATTAGTTTGTTATTTTGTACAATATATTTTTTAAGGGGTGTCTGTTTTTCTTTTGTAGAAAAGGAGCTATTATCTTTAGGGCAATGCCCTATAAAAGGCCCTTTTAAGGGCCCCCCAAAAGGCTCTTTTAAGGGCCCTTGGTAGTTTGGTGGATGGGGTTTTGTATACTGTTAGGGGGTGTTTGTTATTTTTTTTGTTACCAAAGAGCTGTTTAGCTAAGGCAATGCCCTACAAAGGGCCCTTGGTAGTTTATTTTAGATTAGACTTTTTTATTTTGGGGCGTTTTTTTAAAAAAAGGGTATTAGAATAGGAATAATTTTTTTGTAATGGTAGTTTTTAGTGTAATGCAGGTTAGGTTTTATTTCACAGGTAAGTTTGTATTTATTTTAACTATGTATTTAGTAAATAGTTAATAACTATTTACTAACTAGTCTACCTAGTTAAAATAAATACAAACTTAGCTGTGAAATAAAAATAAAACCTAAGATAGCTACAATATAACTATTAGTTATATTGTAGCTATCTTAGGTTTTATTTCACAGGTAAGTATTTAGTTTTAAATAGGTATTATTTAGTTAATAATTGTAACTTTAGTTTAGCTCTATTTTAATTATGTTAAAGTTAGGGAGTGTTAGGGTTACGTTTAGGGGTAGTGTTAGGTTTAGGGGTAGGTGTAGGGGTTAATAGTTTAATTTAGGTTGTTGCGATGTAGGGGGCTGGTGGTTTAGGGGTTAATAGGTTTTTTAGTTAATAATTGTAAGTTTAATTTAGCTATATTATAATTATGTTAAAGTTAGGGGGTGTTAGGGTTAGAGTTACGTGAGGGTTAGGGTTAGGGTTACGTTAGGGTTAGGTTTAGGGGTTAATATAGTTTAATTTAGGTTGTTGGGATGTGGGGGGCTGGTGGTTTAGGGGTTTATAGGTTTATTTAGTTAATAATTGTAAGTTTAATTTAGCTATATTTTAATTATGTTAAAGTTAGGGGGTGTTACGGTTAGGGTTAGATTAGGGTTACGGTTACTTTAGGGTTAAGTTTAGGGGTTAATATAGTTTAATTTAGGTTGTTGCGATGTGGGGGGCTGGTAGTTTAGGGGTTAATAGGTTTATTTAGCTAAAAATTGTAAGTTTAATTTGGCTATATTTTAATTATGTTAAAGTTAGGGGGTGTTAGGGTTAGGGTTAATTTAGGGTTAGTGTTACGGTTATGTTAGGGTTAGGTTTAGGGGTTAATATAGTTTAGTTTAGGTTGTTGCGATGTGGGGGGCTGGCGGTTTAGGGGTTAATAGGTTTATTTAGTGGTAGTGATGTGGGAGGCCAGAGGTTTAGGGGTTAATAGCTTTATTTAGTTGTGGCGATATCGGGAGCAGCAGATTAGGGGTTAATAACTGTAGGCAGGTTTTGGCGATGTCGGATTAGGGGTGTTTAGACATGGGGTTTATGTTAGAGTGTTAGGTTTAAATGGTATTTTCTTTTTCATAGACATCAATGGGGCTGTGTTACGGAGCTTTTCTTTCCGCGATCGCTGGTGTTAGATTTTGTTCTGACCCGCTCTCCCCATTGATGTTTATGGGGAAAGCATGCATGAGCACATCAAACACATCGCTTGTTTTTGATCAACACAACCATATCGCCTGCACAAGCCTGGATTTTTAAAAGTTGTAATGGCAGCACTATAGGGGATTAAATAATGTCTCACTGCCAAGGGTTCTAAAATTAAGTCAAACAATAAAGGTGATAAAGGGCATCCTTGATGGGTGCCCCTTGTAAGAGAAAAATAATTAGATAGGTTGTTGTTAATCAACAATGTTGCATTCATTTTTGAGTAAATAGATTTCACGGTTTTCAAGAAGATCCCTTCTAATCCAAACCTGCTCAAAGTCTCAAACATAAACTTCCACTCTACCCTGTCGAAGGCCTCCAGCAGGGCAGAGTGGTTCCTGTCATAAAAACAAATAGTATGCAAAATATTTCTGATGTTAAATTCTGAGGACCTGCCAGAAACAAATCCCACTTTATCAGGATGAATTACCCTGGGTAAAATAGGTTTCAATCTTTCAGCTAATATTTTCATGAATATTTTGTAGTTTAGCTTTAAAAGAGAAATTGGCCTGGGCTGTACAAGGCAATTTCCACTAAATCTTTTCCTTGCTTAGGGAGTAATATAATATTGTCTCTGTTAAATTTATCCGTAACCTTCAGATTTAATTCAAAATAGTCTTTATAGAGATTCCCCAAGGTATGAGCAATTTTCTTAGAAAGAATCAAGTAGAACTCTAACGGAAAGTTATCTGGTCCCGGAGTTTTCCCTCGAGCCATTGAATTTACTATTTTAAGACTCTCTTCTTTTTCAATTGGTTTATTGAGCTTTTCAAGATTTATATCTGAGATTTAAGGAAGCTTTATCTTTTTTTAAAAAGTCAGAATTTTTTTCTCCTACAAGGTTTTGTGTCATGTATAAATTACTAAATTATTTTTGAAATGCCAAGATTATTTGGTCTTGACTACTCACTATACTTTCTCCATATCTAACAGAAGCAATAGGTTTCTTTTTACAATGTTTTTTTTAAAAATAGGCCCAAACATTTTTCCTGCTCTATTACCATGTCTAGGAAACTTTGCAGCATTTGTATAGATTCCTGCGCTTCCTCTAACTATAATAGGTCTTTATCCCTTTTACATCAAAAGTAATTGTCCCTTGTTTGACTATTAGGATATTGTTGGAATAGAGCATAAGAGTCTCTTAAAGCATTAGAGACCTTTTTATAGTGAGCGGAACGTAATTTATTTGATCTGGCTACATAGGAAATAATTTCGGCTTTTAAATAGGCCTTGGCTGTTTCACAAAAGTTTATTTTTTTTCCCTTATGTCCAAAGTTAGATTCTGAAAATTCATCCCATTTATCCTCCAAAAAAAGTTTTACATTTTGATGATTTGTATAAATAGGAAGGGGAAAAAAATGCATTGTAAGAGAATCTCTTAAAGGGACATTAAACCTAAATTTTTTCTTTCATGATTCAGATAGAGAATACCATTTTAAACAACTTTCTAATTTACTTCTATTATCTAATTTGCTTCATTCATTTGATATTCTTTCCTGAAAAGCATATCTAGATAGGCTCAGTAGCTTCTGATTGGTGGCTGCGCTGCACATAGATGCCTCATGTGATTGGCTCACCAATGTGCATTGCTATTTCTTTAACAAAAGATATCTAAAGATTGCCCCAAATTAGATAATAGAAGTAAATGGGAATGTTGTTTAAAATTGTATTCTCTATCTGAATCGTGAAAGACATTTTTTGGGTTTAATGGCCCTTTAACTACATCCATTTCAAGTAAAACTGGCGCATTATGTGATAGATTGTGGTCCAAAATATTACAGTTTTTTATTTTCAGAATTATTTGCTCCTCAACAAAAAAAATATCCAACCTAGATAGCGTATTATATGATTTGGAAAGACAAGTATACTTTAAGCTGTTAAGATTCAAAAACCTCCAAACATTCATTACACCTGGGGCCCGATCCGATATGCAGCGTCGCCCGCAGAAGCCGGCGACGCCAAATTTTGCTCTGGTTTGGTATCACATATACAGCGTAACATAGAAGTTACGCGCGTATATTTCTGCCTTCGCCCGTATTTTTTTAACCATAGACTGACATACAAAACACGCGCAGTTTGGTATCCAATATACAGCCTAAGGACTTACGCACGCAGATTTCAGAAAATCTACTCCATTCTCATCTCGCCACAAATTGCAGGCGCAGGAGCCCTTGCACTGACTAAAAAAACAACGTAACTCCCTGGAAGCCTTAACAAACACATACATTTCAGCAGCATCTCAAGGTTAAAGGGACAGTATACTATGATATTGCTTTTTTAAGGTTTATTTATGTATTTGAAATAGTTTGAGGCCACAACATAATCAAATGGATTGAGCTTGTAGGTACTTTATCACATTGTGGACATATACTTGCTTATTTACTTTCAATTGGATTACCTTCATCTCTTTAGAACGCACTGGAGTGTAATTTATTCTAATGCTAACACAGCTTGGCACTGATGCCAAAATATATAAAGGGACAGTCAAGTCCAAAGAAAACCTTCTTCTTTTAAATAGGGCATGTTATTTCAAACTACTTTCAGATTTAATTAGAACACTTGCTTTGTTCTCTTGGTATTCTTAGTTGAAAGCAAAACCTAGGATGGCTCATATGATAATTTCTAAGACCTTCTTGAAGGCTGCCTCTTTGCAATTGTGTCAAACCAATCACAGACACCACAACCTCTCACCTGCAGACTTAAAACACCTGATAATGCCCACCCTATCAGTAACATCACTACTATATATACCAATGGGTCAATTTATATTGGATGTGAGATACATTGATTTACATCTTACAAGTGAATATTACTATATGTACCCTTCAGAAACAACTATTGTGGATGTGAGTTATAGTACAAGAATATGTCAGAAACAGGATAATATTACCTTTTTTGGGCCATTTCCACACAGGCCTTATTATATGTTTAAACAATATTAGTGTACTAAAACACCCCTCACATGGATGTGGATGACAATTATATGGTAAATAACAGAGGACAAGATTTATGGTGAACTATAAGAATATATATATATTTTTTTTTTAGGCTTCTTGGATGAGGGGGGTGAGGTGACTGGAGTGGATTTCCTGGTTCTCCTGGTTTGGGAAGATTCAGATGATTCTGCTGGAGTGCTAGCCACAGATGATAGGCTGATGATAGGCTGGAGGCAGTGTCCTGCTGGTGTGTGAAGTGCTCAACCAACACACCCAAGAGTTGGGACCTGCGTATCATCTCCTGCAAGATGTTGTATTCGGTTTCCAGGGGTGGACCACCGCCTGTTCCCCTCTAGTGCATGGCTTCCTGCCCCATCTTCTCTTTCACCTGCCTCTTGCAATCATTCCACCTTTTTTTAAGTCCCTCGACAGTCCTCCTCTGCGGGGCCACACTGTTTACAGCATCCTCTACTGCCAACCATGCTGTCTTACGCCTTCGGGCAACGCCTTTGTCCTTCTCCTGGCCAAAGAGGGCACTGTGGTTGTCCATGATGGCCTGGACTAGCGCAACATTCTCATTGAAGGAGAAGTTTGGACATCTCATGCGCTCCTCCTCTGTGGCCACCTGGCTTCGTCCCTGGGATGTCCCTGGTGTGAGTTCCTCCCTATCCTCTCCCTCCTCCCCCCTTCTGTCCCCATGTGCACCCTCTGTCCCTCTTCTAAGTGTGCCTGGTCTCTGGGCATCTCCCCTCCCATCATCCCTTCTAACTCTCCCTCTCCCCACTCCACTAACTCCCTGACGGGGACTCCGCTGCTCCTCCTGTCCGTTACAATACTCCTCTCCCTGCAACTCCACTCCCCTCCTCCCCTCCGCCCTACCTCTCCCTGCCATCCTCACACTACACACACTCACACTCACTCCCAGTTCAATCACACACAATCACAACCAAACACTCAGCCTATCACACTGTAAAATTGAAATAAAATGTGTGAGGTGTTAGAAAAAAAAAGTGTTGTGTATTTTGTATATGTATGTATGCAATATGTGTGCAATATGTAAAAATAAGTGTAAGTAAATGTACAAGCTTACCCAAACAAAAATCCGACTTAACTAACTATTATGCTGCGCCTCTCTCACTACTCTTACTAATCCTAAACTCACTGTAGCGTGCTGTAGCTCAACGAACAATCCAAACACACTGAAGAAAATGGCGGCTGCACATGGGTTTATACATGACTTTTGAATAGCGTAATTACGTTGCACATTTTTAGATGAAGTCGCGGGTAATTTTTACGAATCTTAGCCAAATTTGCATAAAACTACACTTTATTGAGACTTTACATGAACAAACTACTGGCGTAAGTACTTACGACGAAAATATTTAAGTCAGTATTTGCGCTGTCAGTATTAGCGCACTTTTCGGAACAACGCCAGTTTGTCCTACTTACGCCACTTTTGCATCTGACAGCGTCGTATATTGGATACCACGATGTGCAAGGTGAAATTACGGGTGGCGCGGGTTCCCTCGCTTGCGCCGAAAACTACGCCGTATATCGGATTGCGCGATGTCAAAATCCTAACCATTGATTATTCTTCTAATGTAATTATATAATTGATGTATCATGGAAGAGTAAAGGGGAAGAGGAAAGGAGAGGGAAAAAAATTCCCATATAGATTTGTGGCCAACGAAATTCATAGAAAAAAAACTCTATTAAAGAAACAAATGGCTAGATTACGAGTTGTGCGTTAAGGTAAAAAAGCAGCGTTAACAGGTCCTAACACTGTTAATAAGTATAATGTAGGTGTCGGCGATGTCGGGGGCGGCAGATTAGGGGTTAATAAGTGTAAGATTAGGTGTTAGACTTTTTCTCAGCTGGCTCTCCCCATTGATGTCTATGGGGAAATCGTGCACAAGCACGTACGACCAGCTCACCTCTGATTTAAGCAGCGCTGGCATTGAAGTGCAGTGTGGAGCTCAATTTTGCTCTACGCTCACTTCTTTCCTTTTAACGCCGGGTTTGTAAAAACCTGTAATACCAGCGCTGTAGTTAAGTGAGCAGTGAAAAAAACTGCTCGTTAGCACCACACAGCTCATAACGCAAAACTCGTAATCTAGGCGAAAGTATATTGTTGCAACAATAAATTGTGTGAATATCAGATTGCCAATAAACTTTAAGCAAACGTTTAGTATAAACATTTAGTGGTTTACCATTTCGACTAGATAAAAACAAATATTTGAAATAATTATAGATATATACAAGTGCCTAAGCAGGTAATATTAAACCATTTTCAATATAAATTCAAATTTTAAATACACCACAATAAACTTAATTCAGTGTAGATTCATAACCTGTAGGTTTATATAAAAATACACCATTAAGAAAATACCTTCTTTCAACAATAACTTGTGTAATATCAAATTACCAACACGTTTTAAACAAGCTTTTGGTATAGAAACATTCACCTAGATTACAAGTTAAACAGCTCCTCAGCCATTACAAGTCTTGTCGGTATAGCTGTTCCGCAAGCATTTTAGCCTGTAACGCAACGTCAGTCCCGCACACGTAAAAATTAAGTTTTTTCATGGGACTTCCATAGTGCTGCCATTTTGAGTTTTAAGGTGGGGCTAAAAAGCTTGCGTTCCAGCCTATACCGACAAGATCTGTTTCACAATCTAAAGTCAGTAGTTATGAATTTTACACTAAAAAACTGTTACATAAAACTCATAACTAAAGTGTTACAGAGTACACTAACACCTATGAACTACCTATTAACCCCTAAACCGAGGCCCTCCCGCATAGCAAATACTATTTTTAAGTTATTAACCCCTAATCTGCCGCTCCCGACATCACCGCCACTAATACATTTTTTTAACCCCTATTCCTTCACTCCCCGACATCGTCACCACTTTAATAAAGTTATTAACCCCTAAACCACCATCCTCTCCCATCACAAACACTAAACTGTTGTCCGCCCACATCACCCCCACTATACTAAAGTAATTAAGCCCTACACCGCCGCTACTATAATAAACCTATTAACCCTTAAACTACAAGCCCCCCAAAACAAAATATACTTAATTAAACTATTAATCCCTAAACTGAAAGCCCCACATCACAAAAAACTAATTTAAACTAGTAACCCCTAAACCTAATGCCCCCCTAACTTTATATTAAAATTACAATTTCTCTATCTTAAATTAAATTAAATCTTACCTGTCAAATTAAAAAAACTAAGTTTAAACTATTTAACTAATAATAAAATAACTACCAATTAAATAAACGATATTACACATTAAAAAAATTCTAACACTACTATAAAAATTACAAACTATCTAATTACAAAAAATACTAAATTGTAAAAAAATAACAAACACTAAATTACAAAAGATAACAAACAAAATTATCAAAAATAAAAAGAATTACACCTAATTTACTAGCCCTATCAAAATTATAAAGCCCACCCAAAATAAAAAAAAAACCTTAGCTTACAATAAACTACCAATAGCCCTTAAAAGGGCCTTTTTGTAGGGCATTGCCCTAAGTTAAACAGCTCTTTTACCTGTAAAAAAAATACAAATACCCCCCCAACAGTAAAACCCACCACCCAACTAACCCCCAAAATAAAAAAAAACTAACTCTAACAAAAACCTAAGCTACCCATTGCCCCAAACCCACAAAATAAAAAAAAACTATCTAAAAAACCAAACCTACCCATTGCCCTGCAAAAGGCATTTGTATGGGCATTGCCCTTAAAAGGGCATTTAGCTATTTTGCCTTGCCCTGAAAAGGGCATTTAGCTCTTTTAAGAAAAGCCCAAACCCTAACCTAAAAAAAAAAACCAACCCAAAAAAAACCTTAAAAAAAAAATCACTAACCCCCGAAGATCCACTTACAGTTTTTGAAGTGCTGCTTTAACGATTTTCATCCAGGCAGCGAAGTCCTCATCCAGGCGGTGAGAAGTCTTCCTCTAGGCAACCTCTTCTATCTTCATCCAGGTGGCGAAGTCCTCATCCAGGCAGTGAAAAGTCTTCATCCAGGCAGCCTCTTCTATCTTCATCCAGGTGGCAAAGTCCTCATTCAGGTGGCGAGAAGTCTTCATCAAGACGGCCTCTTCTATCTTCATCCTAGCGGCGCAGAGCGGGTCCATCCTGAAGACATCCAGTGTGGACCATCCTCTTCATACAGTTGCTGCTGTATACTGAATCTTCAATGCAAGGTACGCGATTCAAAATGGCGTCCCTTGCATTCCTATTGGCTGATTTGATTTTGGAAATTCAAATCAGCCAATAGGATGAGAGCTGCTGAAATCCTATTGGCTGATTTGAACAGCCAATAGAATTTCAGAAGCTCTCATCCTAGTGACTGTTTTGAACAGCCAATAGGATTTCAGTAGCTCTCATCCTATTGGCTGATTTGAATTTCCAAAATCAAATCAGCCAATAGGAATTCAAGGGAAACCACATTGAATTGTTTACCTTGCATTGAAGATTCAGCATACCGTGGTGACCATATGAAGAGGATGCTCTGCGCCGGATGTCTTCAGGATGGACCTGCTCCATGCCGCCGGGATGAAGATAGAAGATGCCACCTGGATGAAGATAGAAGAGGCTGCCTGGATGAAAACTTCTCGCCACCTGGATGAGGACTTCGCTGCCTGGATGAAGATTGTTGAAGCGTTACTTCAAAAACTGTAAGTGGATAGTCGGGGGTTAGTGTTAGGTTTTGTAAGGGTTTTCTTGGGTGGGTTTTATTTTTAGTTTAGGGTTTGGGCTTTTCTTAAAAGAGCTAAATGCCCTTTTCAGGGCAATGCAAAAGAGCTAAATGTCCTTACAAATGCCCTCTTCAGGGCAATGGGTAGATTAGGTTTTTTTAGATTGTTTTTTATTTTGTGGGTTTGGGGGGTGGGGGTTTGTAATGTTAGTGGGTCTTTGTATATTTTTTTCAGGTAAAAAAGCTGTTTAACTTAGGGCAATGCCCTACAAAAGGCCCTTTTAAGGGATATTGGTAATTTATTCTAGATAAGGGTTTTTTTTTTTTTTGTTTGTTTTTTTAAATGGGTATTGAAATAGTAATAATTTTTATTATTATTATTTTATTATTTTTGATAATTTGTTTGTTATTTTGTTTAAACATTACACATGTTTTGTGTAATGTATTTTCTTCGTTTTGGGGTGGATTTTTATTTTTAGATTAGGGCTTGGGCATTTTATAAAAGAGCTGAATGCCATTTTAAGGGCAGGAAAAAGAGCTAAATGCCCTTTTAAGGGCAATGCCCATACAAATGCCCTTTTCAGGGCAATGGGTAGATTAGGTTTTACTTTATTTATTTTTTGTGGGTTGGGGGGGTGTTTTTTTTTATACGGTTAGGGGGTGTTTGTTTTGTTTTGTAGCAAGAGAGATGTTAACGTTAGGGCAATGCCCTACAAAAGAGCCTTTTAAGGGCCCTTGGTAGTTGTTAGGTTAGGTTTAGGGTGACGATTAGGGTTAGGGTTACGTTAGGGTTAATATAGTTTAATTTAGGTTTTTGCAATGTGTGGGGCTGGTGGTTTAGGGGTTAATAGGTTTATTTAGTGGTAGTGAGGTGGGAGGCCAGAGGTTTAGTGGTTAATAACTTTATTTAGTGGCAGCAATGTTGGGGAGCGTCGGAATAGGGGTTAATAGATTTATTATAGTGTGGGTGATGTTGGGGTGCAGGGGAATAGGGGTTAAAACCTTTAGTATAGTGGCGGCGATATTGGGAGTGGCAGATTAGGGGTTAATAACATTATGTAGGTGGCGGCAATATCAGGGGTGGCATATTAGGGTTTAATAACATTATGTAGGTGGCGGCAATGTCGGGGGCAGCAGATCAGGGGTGTTTAGACTCGGGGTTTATGTTAGGGTGTTAGGTTTAAACATAATTTTTTTTCCCTATATATATCAACGGGGCTGCTTTTCCATGCGGTCTCCATTGAAAAGTCCTGAAAAAGTAAAATTTTATCATCTTTATAATATAGCTGTTGTTTCTTTCTATAGGCTCTCAAGAGTTAATTTTTCCCATAAAAGTTCAAAAGTTTGGCTATAACAGGACGAGTCTTCCTGGGGATTGTTGAAGGGGCATCCAATTCTCTGCCCAATCTTTGCAGCCCCTCCGTTACAAATTTTTTTTTTTTCATTTTGGAGCCCTAGGACACCAGGAAGGATTCTGTCTATGAATGACTTGAGATCTTGAGATTTGAGGGATTCTGGCAGTCCAATCAATCTTAAATTATTGCGCCTGTTCCCAACGTCCTCCATGTTATTGGATAGTATATTATTCTGCATTATTAACAGGTCTAGCTTAGTTTCCCAGATCCTCTGCAGATCATCACTGTTAGAAACCCTTTGTTCCAGTTCAGAGATTTTTTCTGAGTGAAGTTTTAACTCCTCAATCACAGTGTTAAGTCTTTTATAAATCTCCTCAATTTTGCGAATAACCAAAGCAGAAACTTGCATAGTAATAGAATTAGCATCCTTGCGGCTAGATTTAGAGTTTGGTGGCCAAAGGGGGTGGCCAAAGGGGTGCGTTAGCTATGCGTGCTTTTTTTCCCCCGCACCTTTTAAATACAGCTGGTATTTAGAGTTCACAGAATGGCTGGGTTTTCAGTGCGTTAGGCTCCAAAAAGGGAGCGTAGAGCATAATTTAACGCCACTGCAACTCTAGATACCAGCGGTGCTTACAGACGCGGCCAGCTTCAAAAACGTGCTCGTGAACGATTCCCCCATAGAAAACAATGGGGCTGTTTGAGCTGAAAAAAACCCTAACACCTGCAAAAAAGCAGCGTTCAGCTCCTAACGCAGCCCCATTGTTTTCTATGGGGAAACACTTCCTAAGTCTGCACCTAACACCCTAACATGAACCCCGAGTCTAAACACCCCTAACCTTACACTTATTAACCCCTAATCTGCCGCCCCCGCTATCGCTGACACCTGCATATTTTTTTAACCCCTAATCTGCCGCTCCGTATACCACCGCTACCTACATTATCCCTGTGTACCCCTAATCTGCTGCCCCTAACACCGCCGACCCCTATATTATATTTATTAACCCCTAATCTGCCCCCCACAACGTCGCCTCCACCTGCCTACACTTATTAACCCCTAATCTGCCGAGCGGACCGCACCGCTACTATAATAAAGTTATTAACCCCTAATCCACCTCACTCCCGCCTCAATAACCCTATAATAAATAGTATTAACCCCTAACCTTCCCTCCCTAACATCGCCGACACCTAACTTCAATTATTAACCTCTAATCTGCCGACCGAATTTCGCCGCTACTGTAATAAATGGATTAACCCCTAAAGCTAAGTCTAACCCTAACACTAACACCCCCCTAAATTAAATATAATTTTTATCTAACAAAATAAATTAACTCTTATTAAATAAATTATTCCTATTTAAAGCTAAATACTTACCTGTAAAATAAACCCTAATATAGCTACAATATAAATTATAATTATATTATAGCTATTTTAGGATTAATATTTATTTTACAGGCAACTTTGTATTTATTTTAACCAGGTACAATAGCTATTAAATAGTTAATAACTATTTAAGGGGGTTTGTGTTAGATTAGGGGTATGTGGGTGGTGGGTTGTAATGTGGGGGGGGGTATTGTATGTGTTTTTTTTACAGGCAAAAGAGCTGAATTCTTTGAGGCATGCCCCGCAAAGGGCCCTTTTCAGGGCTGGTAAGGTAAAAGAGCTTTGAACTTTTTTAATTTAGAATAGGGTAGGGCATTTTTTTATTTTGGGGGGCTTTGTTATTTTATTAGGGGGCTTTGAGTAGGTGTAATTAGTTTAAAATTGTTGTAATATTTTTCTATTGTTTGTAAATATTTTTTTATTTTTTGTAGCTTAGTTCTTTTTTATTTTTTGCACTTTAGTTAGTTTATTTAATTGTAAATAAACCCTAATATAGCTACAATATAAATTATAATTATATTATAGCTATTTTAGGATTAATATTTATTTTACAGGCAACTTTGTATTTATTTTAACCAGGTACAATAGCTATTAAATAGTTAATAACTATTTAATAGCTAAAATAGTTAAAATAATTACAAAATTACCTGTAAAATAAATCCTAACCTAAGTTACAATTAAACCTAACACTACACTATCAATAAATTAATTAAATACAATACCTACATTTATCTACAATTAAACCTAACACTTCACTATCAATAAATTAATTAAATACAATACCTACAAATAAATACAATTAAATAAACTAACTAAAGTACAAAAAATAAAAAAGAACTAAGTTACAAAAAATAAAAAAATATTTACAAACATTAGAAAAATATTACAACAATTTTAAACTAATTACACCTACTCTAAGCCCCCTAATAAAATAACAAAGCCCCCCAAAATAAAAAAATGCCCTACCCTATTCTAAAATAAAAAAGTTCAAAGCTCTTTTACCTTACCAGCCCTGAAAAGGGCCCTTTGCGGGGCATGCCCCAAAGAATTCAGCTCTTTTGCCTGGAAAAAAACCACATACAATACCCCCCCCCAACATTACAACCCACCACCCACATACCCCTAATCTAACCCAAACCCCCCTAAAATAAACCTTACACTAAGCCCCTGAAGATCTCCCTACCTTGTCTTCACCTCACCGAGTCCCGATCTGTCCAGAAGAGGGTCCGAAGTCTTGATCCAAGCCCAAGCGGGGGGCTGAAGAGTGACGTCCATCCTCGGGCTGAAGTCTTGATCCAAGCGGCGGCTGAAGAACTCCATCATCGGGCTGAAGTCGGAAGTCCATCATCGGGATGAAGTCTTCTATCAAGCCGCATCTTCAATCTTCTTTCTTCCGGAGCGGAGCGGAGCCATCTTCTTCCAAGCCGTCGCGGAACATCCTCTTCAACCGACGCCTACTCGCCGAATGACGGTTCCTTTAAATGATGTCATTCAAGATGGCGTCCCTCGAATTCCGATTGGCTGATAGGATTCTATCAGCCAATCGGAATTAAGGTAGGAATATTCTGATTGGCTGATGGAATCAGCCAATCAGATTCAAGTTCAATCCGATTGGCTGATCCAATCAGCCAATCAGATTGAGCTTGCATTCTATTGGCTGATCGGAACAGCCAATAGAATGCGAGCTCAATCTGATTGGCTGATCCAATCAGCCAATCGGATTGAACTTGAATCTGATTGGCTGATTCCATCAGCCAATCAGAATATTCCTACCTTAATTCCGAATGGCTGATAGAATCCTATCAGCCAATCGGAATTCGAGTGACTCCATCTTGGATGACGTCATTTAAAGGAACCGTCATTCGGCGAGTAGGCGTCGGTTGAAGAGGATGTTCCGCGTCAGCTTGGAAGAAGATGGCTCCGCTCCACTCCGGAAAAAAGAAGATTGAAGATGCGGCTTGATAGAAGACTTCATCCCGATGATGGACTTCCGACTTCAGCCCGATGATGGAGTTCTTCAGCCGCCGCTTGGATCAAGACTTCGGACCCTCTTCTGGACCGATCGCTGAACCCGTTGAGGTGAAGACAAGGCAGGGAGATCTTCAGGGGCTTAGTGTTTGGTTTATTTAAGGGGGTTTGTGTTAGATTAGGGGTATGTGGGTGGTGGGTTGTAATGTGGGGGGGGGTATTGTATGTGTTTTTTTTACAGGCAAAAGAGCTGAATTCTTTGAGGCATGCCCCGCAAAGGGCCCTTTTCAGGGCTGGTAAGGTAAAAGAGCTTTGAACTTTTTTAATTTAGAATAGGGTAGGGCATTTTTTTATTTTGGGGGGCTTTGTTATTTTATTAGGGGGCTTTGAGTAGGTGTAATTAGTTTAAAATTGTTGTAATATTTTTCTATTGTTTGTAAATATTTTTTTATTTTTTGTAGCTTAGTTCTTTTTTATTTTTTGCACTTTAGTTAGTTTATTTAATTGTATTTATTTGTAGGTATTTTATTTAATTAATTTATTGATAGTGTAGTGTTAGGTTTAATTGTAACTTAGGTTAGGATTTATTTTACAGGTAATTTTGTAATTATTTTAACTAGGTAACTATTAAATAGTTATTAGCTATTTAATAGCTATTGTACCTGGTTAAAATAAATACAAAGTTGCCTGTAAAATAAATATTAATCCTAAAATAGCTACAATATAATTATAATTTATATTGTAGCTATATTAGGGTTTATTTTACAGGTACGTATTTAGCTTTAAATAGGAATAATTTATTTAATAAGAGTTAATTTATTTCGTTAGAATAAAATTATATTTAACTTAGGGGGGTGTTAGGGTTAGGGTTAGAATTAGCTTTAGGGGTTAAAAAATTTATTAGAGTAGCGGTGAGCTCCGATCGGCAGATTAGGGGTTAATACTTGAAGTTAGGTGTCGGCGATGTTAGGGAGGGCAGATTAGGGGTTAATACTATTTATTATAGGGTTATTGAGGCGGGAGTGAGGCGGATTAGGGGTTAATAACTTTATTATAGTAGCGGTGCGGTCCGCTCGGCAGATTAGGGGTTAATAAGTGTAGGCAGGTGGAGGCGACGGTGAGGGGGGCAGATTAGGGGTTAATAAATATAATACAGGGGTCGGCTGTGTTAGGGGCAGCAGATTAGGGGTTCATAGGGATAACGTAGGTGGCAGCGGCGTGCGGTCGACAGATTAGGGGTTAAAAAATTTTAATAGAGTGGCAGCGATGTGGGGGACCTCGGTTTAGGGGTACATAGGTAGTTTATGGGTGTTAGTGTACTTTAGAGCACAGTAGTTAAGAGCTTTATGTCCCAGCGTTAGCCCAGAAAGCTCTTAACTACTGACTTTTTTCTGCGGCTGGAGTTTTGTCGTTAGATTTCTAACGCTCACTTCAGCCACGACTCTAAATACCGGCGTTAGAAAGATCCCATTGAAAAGATAGGATACGCAATTGACGTAAGGGGATCTGCGGTATGGAAAAGTCGCGGCTGCAAAGTGAGTGTTAGACCCTTTAATGACTGGCTCCAAATACCAGAGGGCGGTAAAAACCAGTGTTAGGAGCCTCTAACGCTGGTTTTGACGGCTACCGCCCAACTCTAAATCTAGACCTTGGATTCTATACTTTTTTCTTCTATGCGTGACTTATTGGGAGAATTTCAACTTCTAGTTGGTTTCTTATCAAGTGGTTTTATTGCCAAAGTCCTGCACAAAGTACTGCACATTTTAGTGTTGCTCAGTGGTCAATAATTTTCTGTCAACAGAAGGGTAAAGGCTCCATTCTTCCCAAAAACTGAACAGCACAAAGACAAACTCTGCTTACCTATATGGCAACTTCTTTCAGAAACAACCACATATTTTAATGTTGCTTGATTACTACACAACCCTTTTCTGGGCTTTGATGGTAAGTTAGGGAGTTAAGACCTCACTATGTAAAAGAGCAGTGTAGAGCCTCCACTCCCAGCTCCCCGGTCCCTGCAAATGCTGCTGTGCTGGCCTTGAAATTCTACAGGGCCTAGGCATCTTCTTGTGGCATGTAAAGTAGGTCAGACAGGACCTTGGAACTCTCCTCCTCCCTGTGCAGAGTCAGTCCCCAAATACTGCCTCGCGGCTGTAGTCCGACTATAGACTCCCTGGTAGTCCTGCACCTGGAGTCCCACGACAGTGCTACCCAATAACCCAAGCATGAGGATCACAGCTCTGCTCCGCCACTCTCTTCACTTTTGCAACTGTTGGTTCGTGCTCTTGTGATACGTGCTGACGTCACGCTCACCATTCCTCAGGAAATCATCCTCCATTCCCAATCTAAATGGTCCTTTCGAAAATCAAACGAACACCCGATTTGAAGATACTGCTAATAATTAACTTCCTACATTAGATCCATACAAAATATTTATAAACAAAATATTTATAATTATCAATTCAAAAAGTAGATTCATTGGGTTATTAAAAATAATAACAATGCTGTGGACATTTAGAGTCCTGCCTCCAGTGTACATTGTCACCTCCAGTGATCTGTTATAGAGAGCCCTGCCTGCAGTGTACATTGTCATCTCTAGTGATCTGTTATAGAGAGTCCTGGCTGCAGTGCACATTGTCCTTTCTAGTGATCAGTTATAGAGAGTGCTGCCTGCAGTGTACATAGTCACCTCCAGTGATCAGTTATAGAGAGTCCAGCCTGCAGTGTACACTGTCACCTCCTGATCAGTTATAGAGAGTCCAGCCTGCAGTGTATATTGTTACCTCCAGTGATCAGTTATAGAGAGTCCAGCCTGCAGTGTACACTGTCACCTCCTGATCAGTTATAGAGAGTCCAGCCTGCAGTGTATATTGTTACCTCCAGTGATCAGTTATAGAGAGTCCAGCCTGCAGTGTACACTGTCACCTCCTGATCAGTTATAGAGAGTCCAGCCTGCAGTGTACATTGTCACCTCCAGTGATAAATTATAGAGAATCCTGCCTGCAGTGTACATTTTCACCTCTAGTGATACGTTATAAAGTGTCCTGCCTGCAGTGTACATTGTCACCTCCAGAGATCAGTTATAGAGAGTCCTGTCTGCAGTGTACACTGTCACCTACAGTGATCAGTTATAGAGAGTTCTACATGCAGTGTACATTGTTACCTCCAGTAAACTGTTATATAGAGTGCTGCCTGCAGTGTACATGATCAACTCCAGTAATCAGTTATAGAGAGTCCTGCCTGCAGTGTACATTGTCACCTCCAGTGACCTTCAGTGATCATTTAAAGAGAGCCCTGCCCACGGTGTACATTGTCACCTATAGTGATCTATTATAGAGAGCCCTGCCCGCAGTGTACATTGTCACCTATAGTGATCTATTATAGAGAACCCTGCCTGCAGTGTACATTGTCGCCTCCAGTGATAAGTTATAAAGAGTCCTGCCTGCAGTGTACATTTTCACCTCTAGTGATCTATTATAGAGAGTGCTGCCTGCAGTGTACATTGTCACCTCTAGTGATTAGTTATAGAGAGCCCTACCTGCAGTGTACATTGTCAACTCTAGTGAACTGTTATAGAGGTATTGTATGTGTTTTTTTTACAGGCAAAAGAGCTGAATTCTTTGAGGCATGCCCCGCAAAGCTCAATTAAATAAACTAACTAAAGTACAAAAAATAAAAAAGAACTAAGTTACAAAAAATAAAAAAATATTTACAAACATTAGAAAAATATTACAACAATTTTAAACTAATTACACCTACTCTAAGCCCCCTAATAAAATAACAAAGCCCCCCAAAATAAAAAAATGCCCTACCCTATTCTAAAATAAAAAAGTTCAAAGCTCTTTTACCTTACCAGCCCTGAAAAGGGCCCTTTGCGGGGCATGCCCCAAAGAATTCAGCTCTTTTGCCTGGAAAAAAACCACATACAATACCCCCCCCCCAACATTACAACCCACCACCCACATACCCCTAATCTAACCCAAACCCCCCTAAAATAAACCTTACACTAAGCCCCTGAAGATCTCCCTACCTTGTCTTCACCTCACCGAGTCCCGATCTGTCCAGAAGAGGGTCCGAAGTCTTGATCCAAGCCCAAGCGGGGGGCTGAAGAGTGACGTCCATCCTCGGGCTGAAGTCTTGATCCAAGCGGCGGCTGAAGAACTCCATCATCGGGCTGAAGTCGGAAGTCCATCATCGGGATGAAGTCTTCTATCAAGCCGCATCTTCAATCTTCTTTCTTCCGGAGCGGAGCGGAGCCATCTTCTTCCAAGCCGTCGCGGAACATCCTCTTCAACCGACGCCTACTCGCCGAATGACGGTTCCTTTAAATGACGTCATTCAAGATGGCGTCCCTCGAATTCCGATTGGCTGATAGGATTCTATCAGCCAATCGGAATTAAGGTAGGAATATTCTGATTGGCTGATGGAATCAGCCAATCAGATTCAAGTTCAATCCGATTGGCTGATCCAATCAGCCAATCAGATTGAGCTTGCATTCTATTGGCTGATCGGAACAGCCAATAGAATGCGAGCTCAATCTGATTGGCTGATCCAATCAGCCAATCGGATTGAACTTGAATCTGATTGGCTGATTCCATCAGCCAATCAGAATATTCCTACCTTAATTCCGAATGGCTGATAGAATCCTATCAGCCAATCGGAATTCGAGTGACTCCATCTTGGATGACGTCATTTAAAGGAACCGTCATTCGGCGAGTAGGCGTCGGTTGAAGAGGATGTTCCGCGTCAGCTTGGAAGCTTGGAAGAAGATGGCTCCGCTCCACTCCGGAAAAAAGAAGATTGAAGATGCGGCTTGATAGAAGACTTCATCCCGATGATGGACTTCCGACTTCAGCCCGATGATGGAGTTCTTCAGCCGCCGCTTGGATCAAGACTTCGGACCCTCTTCTGGACCGATCGCTGAACCCGTTGAGGTGAAGACAAGGCAGGGAGATCTTCAGGGGCTTAGTGTTTGGTTTATTTAAGGGGGTTTGTGTTAGATTAGGGGTATGTGGGTGGTGGGTTGTAATGTGGGGGGGGGGTATTGTATGTGTTTTTTTTACAGGCAAAAGAGCTGAATTCTTTGAGGCATGCCCCGCAAAGGGCTGGTAAGGTAAAAAAACTTTGAACTTTTTTAATTTAGAATAGGGTAGGGCATTTTTTTATTTTGGGGGGCTTTGTTATTTTATTAGGGGGCTTTGAGTAGGTGTAATTAGTTTAAAATTGTTGTAATATTTTTCTATTGTTTGTAAATATTTTTTTATTTTTTGTAGCTTAGTTCTTTTTTATTTTTTGCACTTTAGTTAGTTTATTTAATTGTATTTATTTGTAGGTATTTTATTTAATTAATTTATTGATAGTGTAGTGTTAGGTTTAATTGTAACTTAGGTTAGGATTTATTTTACAGGTAATTTTGTAATTATTTTAACTAGGTAACTATTAAATAGTTATTAGCTATTTAATAGCTATTGTACCTGGTTAAAATAAATACAAAGTTGCCTGTAAAATAAATATTAATCCTAAAATAGCTACAATATAATTATAATTTATATTGTAGCTATATTAGGGTTTATTTTACAGGTACGTATTTAGCTTTAAATAGGAATAATTTATTTAATAAGAGTTAATTTATTTCGTTAGAATAAAATTATATTTAACTTAGGGGGGTGTTAGGGTTAGGGTTAGAATTAGCTTTAGGGGTTAAAAAATTTATTAGAGTAGCGGTGAGCTCCGATCGGCAGATTAGGGGTTAATACTTGAAGTTAGGTGTCGGCGATGTTAGGGAGGGCAGATTAGGGGTTAATACTATTTATTATAGGGTTATTGAGGCGGGAGTGAGGCGGATTAGGGGTTAATAACTTTATTATAGTAGCGGTGCGGTCCGCTCGGCAGATTAGGGGTTAATAAGTGTAGGCAGGTGGAGGCGACGGTGAGGGGGGCAGATTAGGGGTTAATAAATATAATACAGGGGTCGGCTGTGTTAGGGGCAGCAGATTAGGGGTTCATAGGGATAACGTAGGTGGCAGCGGCGTGCGGTCGACAGATTAGGGGTTAAAAAATTTTAATAGAGTGGCAGCGATGTGGGGGGACCTCGGTTTAGGGGTACATAGGTAGTTTATGGGTGTTAGTGTACTTTAGAGCACAGTAGTTAAGAGCTTTATGTCCCAGCGTTAGCCCAGAAAGCTCTTAACTACTGACTTTTTTCTGCGGCTGGAGTTTTGTCGTTAGATTTCTAACGCTCACTTCAGCCACGACTCTAAATACCGGCGTTAGAAAGATCCCATTGAAAAGATAGGATACGCAATTGACGTAAGGGGATCTGCGGTATGGAAAAGTCGCGGCTGCAAAGTGAGTGTTAGACCCTTTAATGACTGGCTCCAAATACCAGAGGGCGGTAAAAACCAGTGTTAGGAGCCTCTAACGCTGGTTTTGACGGCTACCGCCCAACTCTAAATCTAGACCTTGGATTCTATACTTTTTTCTTCTATGCGTGACTTATTGGGAGAATTTCAACTTCTAGTTGGTTTCTTATCAAGTGGTTTTATTGCCAAAGTCCTGCACAAAGTACTGCACATTTTAGTGTTGCTCAGTGGTCAATAATTTTCTGTCAACAGAAGGGTAAAGGCTCCATTCTTCCCAAAAACTGAACAGCACAAAGACAAACTCTGCTTACCTATATGGCAACTTCTTTCAGAAACAACCACATATTTTAATGTTGCTTGATTACTACACAACCCTTTTCTGGGCTTTGATGGTAAGTTAGGGAGTTAAGACCTCACTATGTAAAAGAGCAGTGTAGAGCCTCCACTCCCAGCTCCCCGGTCCCTGCAAATGCTGCTGTGCTGGCCTTGAAATTCTACAGGGCCTAGGCATCTTCTTGTGGCATGTAAAGTAGGTCAGACAGGACCTTGGAACTCTCCTCCTCCCTGTGCAGAGTCAGTCCCCAAATACTGCCTCGCGGCTGTAGTCCGACTATAGACTCCCTGGTAGTCCTGCACCTGGAGTCCCACGACAGTGCTACCCAATAACCCAAGCATGAGGATCACAGCTCTGCTCCGCCACTCTCTTCACTTTTGCAACTGTTGGTTCGTGCTCTTGTGATACGTGCTGACGTCACGCTCACCATTCCTCAGGAAATCATCCTCCATTCCCAATCTAAATGGTCCTTTCGAAAATCAAACGAACACCCGATTTGAAGATACTGCTAATAATTAACTTCCTACATTAGATCCATACAAAATATTTATAAACAAAATATTTATAATTATCAATTCAAAAAGTAGATTCATTGGGTTATTAAAAATAATAACAATGCTGTGGACATTTAGAGTCCTGCCTCCAGTGTACATTGTCACCTCCAGTGATCTGTTATAGAGAGCCCTGCCTGCAGTGTACATTGTCATCTCTAGTGATCTGTTATAGAGAGTCCTGGCTGCAGTGCACATTGTCCTTTCTAGTGATCAGTTATAGAGAGTGCTGCCTGCAGTGTACATAGTCACCTCCAGTGATCAGTTATAGAGAGTCCAGCCTGCAGTGTACACTGTCACCTCCTGATCAGTTATAGAGAGTCCAGCCTGCAGTGTATATTGTTACCTCCAGTGATCAGTTATAGAGAGTCCAGCCTGCAGTGTACACTGTCACCTCCTGATCAGTTATAGAGAGTCCAGCCTGCAGTGTATATTGTTACCTCCAGTGATCAGTTATAGAGAGTCCAGCCTGCAGTGTACACTGTCACCTCCTGATCAGTTATAGAGAGTCCAGCCTGCAGTGTACATTGTCACCTCCAGTGATAAATTATAGAGAATCCTGCCTGCAGTGTACATTTTCACCTCTAGTGATACGTTATAAAGTGTCCTGCCTGCAGTGTACATTGTCACCTCCAGAGATCAGTTATAGAGAGTCCTGTCTGCAGTGTACACTGTCACCTACAGTGATCAGTTATAGAGAGTTCTACATGCAGTGTACATTGTTACCTCCAGTAAACTGTTATATAGAGTGCTGCCTGCAGTGTACATGATCAACTCCAGTAATCAGTTATAGAGAGTCCTGCCTGCAGTGTACATTGTCACCTCCAGTGACCTTCAGTGATCATTTAAAGAGAGCCCTGCCCACGGTGTACATTGTCACCTATAGTGATCTATTATAGAGAGCCCTGCCCGCAGTGTACATTGTCACCTATAGTGATCTATTATAGAGAACCCTGCCTGCAGTGTACATTGTCGCCTCCAGTGATAAGTTATAAAGAGTCCTGCCTGCAGTGTACATTTTCACCTCTAGTGATCTATTATAGAGAGTGCTGCCTGCAGTGTACATTGTCACCTCTAGTGATTAGTTATAGAGAGCCCTACCTGCAGTGTACATTGTCAACTCTAGTGATCTGTTATAGAGAGCCCTGCCTGCAGTGTACATTGTCACCTCTAGTGATCTATTATAGAGAGTGCTGCCTGCAGTGTACATTTTCAACTCCAGTGATCTGTTATAGAGTTCTGCCTGCAGTTTACATTGTCACCTCCAGTGATTAGTTATAGAGTGTCCTGCCTGCAGTGTACAGTGTCACCTCAAGTGATCTGTTATAAAAAATTCTGCCTGCAGTGTACATTGTCACCTCCAGTGATCAATTATATATAGTGCTGCCTGCAGTGTACATTTCACCTCTAGTGATTACTTATTGAGAGCCCTTCCTACAGTGTACATTGTTTCCTCCAGTGATCTGTTATATAGAGTCCTGCCTGCAGTGATCTTTGTCACCTCCAGTGATCAGTTATAGATAGTCCTGCCTGCAGTGTACATTGTCACCTCCAGTGATCAGTTATAGAAAGTCCTGCCTGCAGTGTACATTGTCACCTCCAGTGATCAGTTATAGAAAGTCCTGCCTGCAGTGTACATTGTCACCTCCAGTGATCAGTTATAGAGTCCTGCTTGCTGTGTACATTGTTACCTCCAGTGATCTGTTATAAAGAGTCCTGCCTGCAGTGTACATTGTTACCTCCAGTGATCAGATATACATAGTCCCGCCTGCAGTGTACATTGTCACCTCCAGTCATCTGTTATAAAGAGTCTTGCCTGTAGTGTACATTGTCACCTCTAGTGATCAGTTACAGAGAGCCCTGCCTGCAGTGTACATTTCCATCTCCAGTGATCAGTTATAGAGAGCCCTCCCTGCAGTGTACATTGTTACCTCCAGTGATCAGTTATAGAGAGTCCTGTCTGCAGTGTACATTGTCACCTCCATTGATTAGTTATAGAGAGTCCTGCCTGCAGTGTACATTGCTACCTGCAGTGTTTAGTTATAGAGAGTCCTGCCTGCAGTGTACATTGTCACCTCCAGTGATCAGTTATAGAGAGTCCTGCCTGCAGTGTACATTGTCACCTCAAGTAATCAGTTATAGAGAGCCCTGCCTGCAGTGTACATTGTCACCTCAAGTAATCAGTTATAGAGAGCCCTGCCTGCAGTGTACATTGTCACCTCAAGTAATCAGTTATAGAGAGCCCTGCCTGCAGTGTACATTGTCACCTCAAGTAATCAGTTATAGAGAGCCCTGCCTGCAGTGTACATTGTCACCTCAAGTAATCAGTTATAGAGAGCCCTGCCTGCAGTGTACATTGTCACCTCAAGTAATCAGTTATAGAGAGCCCTGCCTGCAGTGTACATTGTCACCTCAAGTGATCAGTTATAGAGAGTCCTGCCTGCAGTGTACATTGTCACCTCTAGTGATCGGTTATAGAGAGTGCTACCGGCAGTGTACATTGTCACCTCTAGTGATCAGTTATAGAGAGTGCTACCGGCAGTGTACATTGTCACCTCCAGTGATCTGTTATAAAGACTCCTGCCTGCAGTGCACATTGTCACCTCCAGTGATCTGTTATAAAGACTCCTGCCTGCAGTGTACATTGTCACCTCCAGTGATCTGTTATAAAGACTCCTGCCTGCAGTGTACATTGTTACCTCCAGTGATCTGTTATAAAGACTCCTGCCTGCAGTGTACATTGTTACCTCCAGTGATCAGTTATAGAGAGTCCAGCCTGCAGTGTATATTGTTACCTCCAGTGATCAGTTATAGAGAATCCTGCCTGCAGTGTACATTGTTACCTCCAGTGATCTGTTATAAAGACTCCTGCCTGCAGTGTACATTGTTACCTCCAGTGATCAGTTATAGAGAATCCTGCCTGCAGTGTACATTTTCACCTCTTGTAATGTCCGTTTAACTGGAACTCCACCCCTACAACCTTTATAACCTAATTTCCCCTTATGCACTTTGCTTGATTATTTTGTTTGCATTGAGTATCGCTACTATTACTCAGTTCTACTACGAGTCAAGTCTATAATCCTTGTGAGCTGTTAATCTGCTCAGTTATCCTATGAAGCCTTGCTACTTGTCCGCCCCTATTGTCTACATTTACCTTATGTGCCTACAAGTTTGGTTTGTCTCTGTTCCTACGGACATCTCTTTTGCATCAAGGATCCGGAACTACCTACCTGATGAATCCATCCGCCTGTTCCATTCACGCTTAGGATTTCACACGCTGAGGATCTCTCACGCAGCCTCTTGCTGCACGCTGTGTGTCCGTTGCTCAGGGTCACTTCACTGGAACCTCCTGCATCATACTGGCTACATTCTCGCTTATTCCTCAGGTCACGCAAGTACTCTGTTTCGCTTTACCTTTTAATTGGATGTATGCCTAACTCTGCTCAGTTTATGATTATGCTCATTGACTATGTTACCTACTGCACTGCTGCACTATACTGACTGAGCTTACTTTCTGCTTAATCTGTTTGAGCTACAACTCTGTTATTGCTGAGCTTCATTTATCCACTAACCATTGTTTATATATTAACATGCTACTCCTAAACTTCTAAAGAGTCATAAGCTAACACTCCTAGCAATCGAATCATCACCTGTTACTCTCATTCATATATATATATTATCAATATATATATATATATATATATATATATATATATATATATATATATATAACATATATATATTCCTATTGCTGGAACCTAATTACTGAAGCAACTGCTGTATATATCTTGACCCACTTGTTACAAATTCATAACATTTGGTGTCCTATCTTTACAGCTGCACACAATCTGTTTACCTTTATATGTTATTTTAAGACAGATTGTTACACCTCTAGTGATCTGTTATATAGAGTCCTGCCTGCAGTGTACATTGTCACCTCCAGTGATCAGTTATAGAGAGCCCTGCCTGCAGTGTACATTGCCACTTCTAGGTATCTGTTATAGAGAGTGCTGCCTGCAGTGTACATAGTCACCTCATGTGATTAGTTATAGAGAGTCCTGCCTGCAGTGTACACTGTCACCTCCAGTGATCAGTTATAGAGAGTCCTGCTTGCAGTGTATATATTGTCACCTCCAGTGATCAGTTATAGAGAGTCCTGCCTGCAGTGTACATTGTCACCTCCAGTGATAAATTATAGAGAATCCTGCCTGCAGTGTACATTTTCACCTCTAGTGATCTGTTATAAAAAGTTTTGCCTGCAGTGTACATAGTCACCTCTAGTGATTAGTTATAGAGAGTCCTGTCTGCAGTGTACACTGTCACGTCCAGTGATCAGTTATAGAAAGTTTTGCCTGCAGTGTACAGTGTCACCTCTAGTGATCTGTTACAGAGAGTCCTGCCTGCAGTGTACTTAGTCACCTCCAGTGATCAGTTATAGATAGTCCTGCCTGCAGTGTACACTGTCACCTCCAGTGATCAGTTATATAGAGTCCTGCCTGCAGTGTATATTGTCACCTCCAGTGATAAATTATAGAGAATCCTGCCTGCAGTGTACATTTTCACCTCTAGTGATCTGTTATAAAAAGTCCTGCCTGCAGTGTACATTGTCACCTCCAGAGATCAGTTATAGAGAGCCCTACCTGCAGTGTACATTGTCACCTCTAGTGACCTTCAGGGATCAGTTATAGAGAGCCCTGCCCGCGGTGTACATTGTCACCTATAGTGATATATTATAGAGAGCCCTGCCTTCAGTGTACATTATCACCTTCAGTGATAAGTTATAGAGAGTCCTGCCTGCAGTGAGATTAGTTATAGAGAGTCCTGTCTGCAGTGTACACTGTCACCTACAGTGATCAGTTATAGAGAGTTCTACATGCAGTGTACATTGTTACCTCCAGTAAACTGTTATATAGAGTGCTGCCTGCAGTGTACATGATCAACTCCAGTGATCAGTTATAGAGAGTCCTGCCCGCGGTGTACATTGTCACCTTTAGTGATATATTATAGAGTGCCCTGCCTGCAGTATACATTGTCACCTCCAGTGATAAGTTATAGAGAGTCCTGCCTGCAGTGTACATTTTCACCTCTAGTGATCTATTATAGAGAGTGCTGCCTGCAGTGTACATTGTAACCTCTAGTGATCTTATATAGAGAGTTCTGCATGCAGTGTACATTTTCAACTCCAGTGATCAGTTATAGAGTGTACTGAATGCAGTGTACAGTGTCACCTCCAGTGATCTGTTATAAAAAAATCTGCCTGCAATGTACATTGTCACCTCCAGTGATCAGTTATAGAAAGTCCTGCCTGCAGTGTACATTTCACCTCTAGTGATTAGTTATAGAGAGCCCTGCCTGCAGTGTACATTGTTTCCTCCAGTGATCTGATATATAGAGTCCTGCCTTCAGTGTACTTTGTCACCTCCAGTTATCAGTTATAGAGAGCCCTACCTGCAGTGTACATGGTTACCTCCAGTGCTCAGATATGTATAGTCCTGCCTGCAGTGTACATTGTCACCTCTAGTGATCAGTTATAGAAAGTCCTGCCTGCAGTGTACATTGTCACCTCCAGTGATCAGTTATAGAAAGTCCTGCCTGCAGTGTACATTGTCACCTCCAGTGATCAGTTATAGAGAGTCCTGCCTGCAGTGTACATTGTCACCTCTAGTTATCAGTTATAGAGAGCCCTGCCTGAAGTGTACTTTGTCACCTCCAGTTATCAGTTATAGAGAGCCCTGCCTGTAGTGTACTTTGTCACCTCCAGTTATCAGTTATAGAGAGCCCTGCCTGTAGTGTATAGTGTCTTGTTATATAGAGTCCTGCCTGCTGTGTACATTTCACCTCTAGTGATTAGTTATTGAGATCCCTTCCTTCAGTGTACATTGTTTCCTCCAGTGATCTGTTATATAGAGTCCTGCCTGCAGTGTACTTTGTCACCTCCAGTTATCAGTTATAGAGAGCCCTGCCTGAAGTGTACTTTGTCACCTCTAGTGATCTGTTATAGAGAGCCCTGCCTGTAGTGTACTTTGTCACCTCCAGTTATCAGTTATAGAGAGCCCTGCCTGTAGTGTACTTTGTCACCTCCAGTTATCAGTTATAGAGAGCCCTGCCTGAAGTGTACTTTGTCACCTCTAGTGATCTGTTATAGAGAGCCCTGCCTGTAGTGTACTTTGTCACCTCCAGTTATCAGTTATAGAGAGCCCTGCCTGTAGTGTACTTTGTCACCTCCAGTTATCAGTTATAGAGAGCCCTGCCTGTAGTGTACTTTGTCACCTCCAGTTATCAGTTATAGAGAGCCCTGCCTGTAGTGTATAGTGTCTTGTTATATCGAGTCCTGGATGCAGTGTACATTGTCAACTCCAGTGATCAGTTATAGAGAGCCCTGCCTGCAGTGTACATTGTCACCTCCAGTGATCAGTTATAGAGAGTTATGCCTGCAGTGTACATTGTTATCTCCAGTAGTGATGTCTCAAATTGTTATATGCGATGTTCGATCCGCCCCCTATTTGTCATCATTGAGTAAACTTTGACCCTGTACCTCACAGTCAGCAGACACATTCCAGCCAATCAGCAGCAGACCCTCCCTCCTAGACCCTCCCAGCTCCTGGACAGCATCCATTTTAGATTCATTCGGAAGCTGCTTTCTTAGTGAGAGGAGGGACAGTGTAGCTGCTGCTGATTTAATAGGGAAATTGATAGCTAGGCTACTGTATTCAGTGTCCACTACAGTCCTGAAGGACTCATCTGATCTCTGCTGTAAGGACAGCACCCCAAAAAGCCCTTTTTAGGGCTAAAACATGAGTCTTTTTTTTTCCTGTGTAATCTATTGCAGTTGCCTGCCTGCCAGGCCCACTTGCCCAGTGCCACCACTCATATCTGTTGTAACAGTAGTGTAAATTTAAAAAAAAAAAAACTTTTTTGACTGTGAAATATCAGTCTGCTAGTGTAATCTAATTGCTGTTGCCTGCCTGCCAATGTGTGTGCCAGGCCCACTTGCCCAGTGCCACCACTCATATCTGGTGTAACAGTAGTGTAAATTAAAAAAAAAACTTTTTTGACTGTGAAACATCAGTCTGCTTGTGTAATCTAATTGCAGTTGCCTGCCTGCCAGGCCCACTTGCCCAGTGCCACCACTCATATATGTTGTAACAGTAGTGTAAATTTTAAAAAAAACACTTTTTTGACTGTGAAACATCAGTCTGCTAGTGTAATCTAATTGCAGTTGCCTGCCTGCCAGCGTGTGTGCCAGCCCCACTTGCCCAGTGCCACCACTCATAGCTGGTGTAACAGTAGTGTAAATTTAAAAAAAAACTTTTTTGACTGTGAAACATCAGTCTGCTTGTGTAATCTAATTGCAGTTGCCTGCCTGCCAGGCCCACTTGCCCAGTGCCACCACTCATATATGTTGTAACAGTAGTGTAAATTTAAAAAAAAAACTTTTTTGACTGTGAAACATCAGTCTGCTAGTGTAATCTAATTGCAGTTGCCTGCCTAACTGCCAGTGTGTGTGCCAGGCCCACTTGCCCAGTGCCACCACTCATATCTGTTGTAACAGTAGTGTAAATTTTAAAAAAAACTTTTTTGACTGTGAAACATCAGTCTGCTAGTGTAATCTAATTGCAGTTGCCTGCCTGCCAGTGTGTGTGTGCCAGGCCCACTTGCCCAGTGCCACCACTCATATCTGGTGTAACAGTAGTGTAAATTAAAAAAAAAAAAAACGTTTTTGACTGTGAAACATCAGTCTGCTAGTGTAATCTAATTGCAGTTGCCTGCCAGCATGTGTGCCAGGCCCACTTGCCCAGTGCCACCACTCATATCTGATGTAACAGTAGTGTAAATTTAAAAAAAAAAAACTTTTTTGACTGTGAGACATCAGTCTGCTTGTGTAATCTAATTGCAGTTGCCTGCCTGCCAGCGTGTGTGCCAGGCTCACAGCGTATACTGTGCCCACTTGCCCAGTGCCACCACTCACATCTGGTGTAACAGTAGTGTAAATTTAAAAAAAAAAAATTTTTGACTGTGAAACATCAGTCTGCTTGTGTAATCTAATTGCAGTTGCCTGCCTGCCAGCGTGTGTCCAAGGCCCACTTGCCCAGTGCCACCACTCATATCTGTTGTAACAGTAGTGTAAATTTAAAAAAAAAACTTTTTTAACTCTGAAACATCAGTCTGCTAGTGTAATCTAATTGCAATTGCCTGCCTGCCAGCGTGTGTGCCAGGCTCACAGCGTATATTGTGCCCACTTGCCCAGTGCCACCACTCATATCTTGTTTAATAGTAGTGTAAGTGTACATTTAAAAAAAACAAAAAAAAACTTTTTGGACTGTGAAACATCAGTCTGCTTTTTTGTGTCAGGCTCACAGCGTATACTGTGCCCACTTGCCTAGTGCCACCACTCATATCTTGTTTAATAGTAGTGTAAGTGTACATTTAAAAAAAAAAAAACTTTTTGGACTGTGAAACATCAGTCTGCTTTTTTGTGTCAGGCTCACAGCGTATACTGTGCCCACTTGCCCAGTGCCACCACTCATATCTAGTTTAATAGTAGTGTAAGTGTACATTTAAAAAAAAAAAAAACTTTTTGGACTGTGAAACATCAGTCTGCTTTTTTGTGTCAGGCTTACAGCGTATACTGTGCCCACTTGCCCAGTGCCACCACTCATATCTTGTTTAATAGTAATGTAAGTGTACATTTAAAAAAAAATGACAGGCAGAGGCAGGCCACCCCGCAGGTGCCGTCATGGTCGGGATGCTGTGATTCCCTTTGGCCCTAGAATAATGACCAGTGCTCAAAGGCCGCGTACCATGAACTCGAAAAGTTCTGAGGACATAGTTGACTTTTTAACACAGGACACTCAATTTCTATAGCTTCCGCTCCAAACCTTGACGCACCATCCTCCTCCAGCTTAGCTTCGGGCATCTCTCAAGTTACCACTCGCCCGCCTGCCGCCGCCACTTGATCTGTCAGAGGAGTTATTTACACATCAGTTGGAAGAAATGAGTGATGCGCAAGCATCATTGAAAGAGGATGTAGATAACAGTGATATGTCTCGATCAGGCAGCATTACAGACATGGACTTACGGTGTGATGATGATGATGTTTTACCCGCTGCTGCTTCCTTTATTGATTTGTCAGATACAAGTAAAGCGGTTGATGATGACGATGCGTCCGTGGATGTCACGTGGGTGCCCGCTAGAAGAGAAGAAGAACAGGGGGAAAGTTCAGATGGGGAGACAGAGAGGATGTGGAGGAGACGAGTTGGAAGCAGGGGAAGGTGGTCGCAAGGAGCTAGTGGCATAGTCAGACAGCATGCATTGGCACCTGGGGTCAGCCAGACAGCACACCAATCAACGTATGCTGTTGCCACCACCAGAATGCCGTCATCGCAGAGCTCAGCAATGTGGCATTTTTTTTGTGTGTCTGCCTCTGACAACAGCGATGCCATTTGCAACCTGTGCCAAAAGAAACTGAGTCGTGGGAAGTCCAACACCTACCTAGGTACAACTGCTTTGCGAAGGCACATGATCGCACATCACAAACGCCTATGGGATCAACACATGAGTAGAAGCAGAACACAAACTCAAAGCCGCCATCCTCCTCCTGGTCCAGCATCTTCAGCCATGTCAACCACTGCTGTCCTCCTTGCCCCCTCTCAACCATCCACCACTCCGTCTCTCTTCCAGAGCATTTCCTGCTCATCTGCCAACAGTCAGGTGTCTGTCAAGGACATGTGTGAGCGTAAGAAGCCAATGTCACAAAGTCACCCCCTTGCCCGGCGTCTGACAGCTGGCTTGTCTGAACTCTTAGCCCGCCAGCTTTTACCATACAAGCTGGTGGAGTCTGAGGCGTTCCAAAAATTTGTAGCTATTGGGACACCGCAGTGGAAGGTACCCGGCTGAAATTTCTTTTCACAAAAGGCAATCCCCAACCTGTACTCGATTGTGCGAAAGGAAGTAATGGCATGTCTGGCACACAGTGTTGGGGCAAGGGTCCATCTGACCACTGATACCTGGTCTGCAAAGCATGGTCAGGGCAGGTATATCACCTACACTGCGCATTGAGTAAACCTGCTGACGGCTGCCAAGCATGGAATGCGTGGCTCTGAAGAGGAGTTGGTGACACCGCCACGACTTGCAGGCAGGCCTGCTGCCACCTCCTCTACTCCTCCTACTCCATCCTCTTCCATAACCTCCTCGGCTGAGTCCTCTTCTGCTGCTGCGTCTGGCTCCACATCAACGGCACCCCCCCAGCTCGCCAGGTACTATTCCACATACCGGATACGGCAGTGTCACGCCGTCTTGGGGTTGACTTGCCTGAAAGCAGAGAGTCACACTGGACCAGCACTCCTGTCTGCCCTGAACGCACAGGTGGATCAGTGGCTGACTCCGCACCAACTGGAGATCGACAAAGTGGTTTCTGACAACGGAAGTAATTTTGTGGCGGCATTGAAATTGGGCAAGTTGACACATGTGCCGTGCATGGCACATGTGTATCTGATCACTTTGTGCATAAGTACCCAGGCTTACAGGACGTCCTGAAGCAGGCCAGGAAGGTGTGTGGCCATTTGAGGCGTTCCTACATGGCCATGGTGCACTTTTCCGATATCCAGTGGCAAAACAAAATGCCAGTGAGGCGCTTGATTTGCGACAGCCTGACACATTGGAATTCAACACTCCTAATGTTCGACCGCCTGCTCCAACAAGAAAAAGTCATTAATGAGTATTTGTATGACCGGGGTGCTAGGACAGCCTCTGCGGAGCTGGGAATTTTTTGCCACGTTACTGGACGCTCATGCGCAATGCCTGTAGGCTCATGCGTCCTTTTGAGGAGGTGACAAACCTAGTTAGTCGCACCGAAGGCACCATCAGCGACATCATACCATTTGTTTTCTTCCCAGAGCGTGCCCTGCGAAGAGTGCTGGATCAGGCCGTAGATGAGCATGAAGAGGAACAGGAAGAGCTGTGGGTCACCATCACCACCAGAAACAACTTTATCAGCATCGCTTTCTGGACCAGCGGCAACGCTGGAAGAGGATTGTGAGGAAGAGGAGTCAGAGGAGGAATGTGGCTTTGAGGAGGAAGAGGAAGACCAACCACAACAGGCATCCCAGGGTGCTCGTTGTCACCTATCTGGTACCTGTGGTGTTGTACGTGGCTGGGGGGAAGAAGATACCTTCAGTGAGATCACTGAGGACGAGGAACGGGACATGAGTAGCTCGGCATCCAACCATGTGCAAATGGGGTCTTTCATGCTGTCGTGCCTGTTGAGGGACCCTCATATAAAAAAGCTGAAGGAGAACGATCTGTACTGGGTGTCCACACTACTAGACCCCCGGTATAAGCATAAAGTGCCTGAAATGTTACCGAATTACCGCAAGTCGGAAAGGATGCAGCAGTTCAAAAATAAATTAAAGTATGCTTTACACAGCATATAAGGGTGATGTCACAGCACAACGGGAATCTAACAGGGGAAGAGGTGAAAGTAATCCTCCGACTCCCACAACCATGCCGGCAAGGACAGGACGCTTTCCAGACATGTTGTTGATGGAGGACATGCAGAGCTTTTTAAGTCCACCCTCAGAGAATGACTCAACCGACAGGTAGCAGACTACCTCGCCTTAACTGCAGATCTCGACACTCTGAGGAGCGATGAACCCCTTGACTACTGGGTGTGCAGGCTTGACCTGTGGCCTGAGCTATCCCAATTTGCGATAGAACTTCTGGCCTGCCCCGCTTCAAGTGTCCTGTCAGAAAGGACCTTCAGTGCAGCAGGAGGTATTGTCACTGATAAGAGAAGTCGCCTAGGTCAAAAAAGTCTAGATTACCTCACCTTTATTAAGATGAATGAGGGATGGATCCCGAAGGGACTGACATTGGGTGATACATTCGAGTAAAAAAGGCCTGATGAGATGAGCTGCCTTGGGCTAAAAATGGTCCACACGCTGCTGTATTTTTTCTTCTAATGCCGGATGAATTGCGTGACTTATCCTCAACCAACTAGGGTTCAAGCCGCAATGTTTTAGGGCACTTTCTGCCTGGGAAACAAACATCAATTTTTCTGGCCGCTGCTACAGCAGCGGCTGCAACAATACCTAGTTTTTCAGGCATGTGTACATGCCAAATTTTTCTGGCCTCTGGTGCTGCACTGTGGCTTCAAAAACCACACCACTCATATCTGGTGGCACAGTAGATTGCACGCGCAGTGCCCCAAATTTGAAGTAGGAGGACCGACCAAGCATCTTTTTCTATCTCCCGGTTCCTAAAATCCATGCCATATACACGTCCCCTGATAGGGGACGTAACAGGGATTAAACTGATCAGAATAGTACTACTTAACACACCACTCAAATCTGGTGGCACAGTAGATTGCACGCGCAGTGCCCCAAATTTGAAGCAGGAGGACCGACCAAGCATCTTTTTCCATCTCCCGGTTCCTAAAATCCATGCCATATACATGTCCCCTGGTGCCGCAACTGCCTCTGGGAACCTTACCATGGGTCCCAAACCGCACGTCTTGTAATTCTCTGTCTGGGAAATTATCTATCTATCAAATCTATCTATTTATCTATCAAATCTATCTATCGTATCTATCAAATGTATCTATTGCATCTATTGATCTATCTATCTAATCTATGTATCTATCTATCAAATCTATCTATTTCGTGGCCTGACTGTTATCTGACAGCCACTTGTGTTTCGGCCATGCCATATACATATCCATGCCATATACACGTCCCCTGATAGGGGACGTAACAGGGATTAAACTGATCAGAATAGTACTACTTAACACACCACTCATATCTGGTGGCACAATAGATTGCACGTTCAGTGCCCCAAATTTGAAGCAGGAGGACCGACCAAGCATCTTTTTCCATCTCCTGGTTCCTAAAATCCATGCCATATACACGTCCCCTGGCGCCGCAACTGCCTCTGGGAACCTTACCATGGGTCCCAGCCCGCACGTCTTGTAATTCTCTGTCTGGGAAATTATCTATCTATCAAATCTATCTATTTATCTATCAAATCTATCTATCGTATCTATCAAATGTATCTATTGCATCTATTGATCTATCTATTTAATCTATGTATCTATGTATCTATCTATCTATCTATCTATCTACCTATCAAATCTATCTATCTCGTGGCCTGACTGTTATCTGACAGCCACTTGTGTTTCGACCATGCCATATACATATCCATGCCATATACACGTCCCCTGATAGGGGACGTAACAGGGATTAAACTGATTAGAATAGTACTACTTAACACACCACTCATATCTGGTGGCGCAATAGATTGCATGTTCAGTGCCCCAAATTTGAAGCAGGAGGACCGACCAAGCATCTTTTTCCATCTCCTGGTTCCTAAAATCCATGCCATATACACGTCCCCTGGTGCCGCAACTGCCTCTGGGAACCTTACCATGGGTCCCAGACCGCACGTCTTGTAATTCTCTGTCTGGGAAATTATCTATCTATAAAATCTATCTATCTATCTATCGTATCTATCAAATGTATATATTGCATCTATTGATCTATCTATCTAATCTATGTATCTATCTATCTATCTATCTATCTATCTATCTATCTATCAAATCTATCTATCTTGTGGCCTGACTGTTATCTGACAGCCACTTGTGTTTCGGCCATGCCATATACATATCCATGCCATATACACGTCCCCTGATAGGGGACGTAACAGGGATTAAACTGATCAGAATAGTACTACTTAACACACCACTCATATCTGGTGGCACAGTAGATTGCACGCGCAGTGCCCCAAATTTGAAGTAGGAGGACCGACCAAGCATCTTTTTCCATCTCCCGGTTCCTAAAATCCATGCCATATACACGTCCCCTGATAGGGTACGTAACAGGGATTACACTGATAGGAATAGTACTACTTAACACACCTTATAATAACGCAGAGAGAGGCAACACAGAAAGAGGAGTCTGAAGAAGAGGAGTCAAAGGAAGAAGGTGGCTTTGAGGAGGTGGAAGACCAAACACAGCAGGCGACCCAGGGGGCTTGTTGTCACCTTTCGGGGACCCTTGGTGTTGTACGTGGCTGGGTGGAGGAAGAGACCTTCAATGACATCAGTGAGGACAAGGAACGGGACATGGCTAGCTTGGTATCCAACCTTGTGCAAATGGGGAGTTTGTGGTTGTGCAAATGGACTGTTTGCGGTTGTTTGTGGTGTGTTAAAGGGACAGTCTAGGCCAAAATAAACTTTCATGATTCAGATAGAGCATGTAATTTTAAACAATTTTCCAATTTACTTTTATCACCAATTTTGCTTTGTTCTTTTGGTATTCTTAGTTGAAAGCTTAACCTAGGAGTTTCATATGCTAATTTCTTAGACCTTGAAGCCCACCTCTTTCAGATTGCATTTTAATAGTTTTTCACCACAAGAGGGTGTTAGTTCACATATTTCATATAGATAACACTGTGCTCGTGCACGAGAAGTTATCAGACTGCAAGTCTGTCAAAAGAACTGAAAAAAGGGGCAGTTTGCAGAGGTTTAGATACAAGATAATCACAGAGGTTAAAAGTATATTATTATAAATGTGTTAGTTATGCAAAACTGGGAAATGGGTAATAAAGGGATTATCTATCTTTTAAAACAATAAAAATTCTGGTGTAGACTGTACCTTTTAAACGGGGAGTTTGGTCTGTCACTGTGAAGCGGGCGTAACCCTTACACTACCTGATCAATACAACATCATACCTGATGTTTTAAAGCATGTTATTCCAAACAATTTAGGAATTTTAGGTGATTTATGCCCTTTATGGATTAAAACCAGACTCTGCATCAACTATGTAATTTTCCATGGTAGTTTTGCCATGGATCCCCCTCCGGCATGCCACAGTCCAAGTGTTAGTCCCCTTGAAACATCTTTTCCATCACTATTGTGGCCAGAAAGAGTCCCTGTGGGTTTTAAAATTCGCCTGCCTGTTGAAGTCTATGGCGGTTCGCCGGGTTCGCCCGTTCGCCCGTTCGCGAACAGTTGCGGAAGTTCGTGTCCGCCATTCGCGAACGCAAATTTTTAGGTTCGCAACATCACTAATCTCCAGTGATCAGTTATAGAGTGTCCTGCCTGCAGTGTACATTGTCACCTCCAGTGATCAGTTATAGAGAGTTATGCCTGCAGTGTACATTGTTATCTCCAGTGATCAGTTATAGAGAGTCCTGCCATTCTTATAAAAGTCAAAGAAAAGAAACTTATTAAATTGAAAGCCCCATTAATTATAGCTAAAGAGGGATTAAAGAATTTTGAAAAACATGCTAATTTTAATATCTACAAAAAGAAAATGGATGAATCCCTTGATAAATTGTATGGTGAACAGGCTACTAGAAAGGGCAACAAGTTCATACGTGATAAAGAAGACTATGAACAAAATCAAGTCTATAATTGGGCAGCTGTACATAGACAAAATTCCTATAAAAGAAATCTCAACCCCAATCAAAAGAGCAATAAGATCTTTGGAAAAAAGAGTCAAACAAATACAGCAAATGAAATGGGACAACCTAAATCCATATTGAATAATAAAAGTAATAGAAAAGTGGTCTTCAGCACTGATGAGGGAGATTCCACAGACTCTGATGCAAGCTCTAGGAGTACATATGCTTCCATATGTTCTTCCTCCTTGTCTTCCCCCTCCCCCTCTTCTTCTTCTTTTTTTACAGGAATCCTCGATGGAAGAGGTAGAAGAGGATCCTTCGGTGGTCAAACCGTAAACAAAGAGACATTTTCAAAAAAACAAAGAAGAAGGAGAAGATGGAAAAATAACAGGAGAAGAAAAGAACAGGAAAAAGAAGGGACAATAATGCTAAGTTCAACAATAAGCGGAACTACTTTCTCAAATGGACATCATATCCAAGGATTAAGTATAGTGAATATCTCTGACCATATACTTACAGAGAATGAAAAAAAAAATCCTTTAAAGGGCCTTGGCTTTGCACCTATGAGTAACTTCTCTGGCTTTGTCACACTCCTGGATATAAATAAGTTTATACGCAAACTTACGTTAAAAAGGTATTTTTCATTAAATAAGCCTAATGATAATATTTATTCCCGGAGTGAGACTCACAGAAATATGATATGAGTAAACGTATTGAATTTGAGGAAGCATGTACCCTTACTACGTTGGTTAATTTGTATAATGAGGAACATTTGCAGTTTTAAACTCAATATTTTCCTAAACCTAAAAAGCAATACTCTGATTTCTATCCCACGAACTTCAGGGGCCACTCATAAATGCCTTTCAAAAAGCTGTTCAGAAAGATATTTTAGCATTGGAAGAAAAAGTTGAACACAATGCTGTCTCCCTTCATCTGACTCTTAAAGAGCGTAAAGCTATTAAATCTTTACAAGATAACAGTAATATTGTCATACGCAATTCAGATACGGGAGGCAGCATTGCAGTGATGAATAAAGATGCCTATTTTGATGAGGCATATAGACAATTGTCAAATGAAAATGTGTATCGTAAACTTCAAAGAAATCCTACCACCCTATTTAAAAATGAATTGGGCAAATTAGATAGAGATGGCATAATGTTAGGAATTTTTAGTGATAATGATATTAATACACTAGTACCTGGCAATCCAATCTGTCCCATTTTTCATCATGTTCCAAAGATACACAAGGATGCGAGGTGTCCTCCGGGTAGACCTATTGTGGCTGGCATTGGCTCATTGTTTGAGCCATTAGACAAGTGACTGGATTCCATTCTACAGCCTATAGCTAAGTCACAGTTGAGCTACCTACAGGACACCTCACATCTATTGCTCTCTTTGGAACAAATTAAATAGCAAACTAATTACTCTTGATATAACCTCCTTATACACATCCATTCCCCAACATTTAGGAATTATGGCTGTAAAATACTTTATGCAGCGAGACTTCCTTTATGAACCTGCCAAGATTGAATATGTTTGTGAAATACTTACATTTTTGTTATCACATAATTATTTTTTATTTAATAATGAATATTTCCTTCAAACATGTGGTACGGCGATGTGGGCAAAATTTGCCCCATCGTTTGCCAAAATCTATGTGGCATGGTGGGAACAACTACATATTTATTCCTCTAGCAATCCCTGGTGTGAGAAAATTGCACTATATTTGCGCTATATTGATGACTTGCTTTTTATTTTCAAAACATCATTTAATGATGCAATATTCTTGGATTTTTTGTCCTATTGTAATGAAAATGAAATGAACTTAAAGTTCACTGGAGAATTCAATCGAGAACAAGTTAACTACCTGGATCTTACTCTACAAATTGTTTTAAATGTAATTACCACCAGAACCTACAGAAAGCCAACAGCAGGCAATACAATCCTGCATGCACAGTCCCAACATCCTCAACACTTAGTGTTGCGTCTAATTCTTATAAATTGTGACTTGGGTATAGACTGAACTAAGTTAGATAATATTTATGAACAACAGTCGATTGAACTCAGGGATAGACTTATTGCAAGAGGCTATAAATCACAAAAGTTAGAGGAATTGAGAAATACTGTTAGAAAGGAATTGCAATGAAAAATAAACACAATAGCAATTTTAATGGAGCAATAGTATTGTCTACTCCCTTTAGCCAGCAATGTGGAAAAAACATTTACATTTGTTGCAGGCTGATGAGACACTTCAGCCTTACATTAAAAATTGCAAATTTGTGTCAAGAAAATCAAAAACTTTGGCACAAATTTTGTCTCCAAGTTTGGTTAAAAACAATACTCAGCAGTTGAATACTGCTACCACTTGGCTAAATAAAAAGGGGACCTATAAGTGCGGCACTAGAACATGCTTAGCATGTCCAAATATTATTCAAGAAGATCATTTTTTATGTCAAGTAAACAAGAAAAAATATCATATTGATTTTTATGCCAACTGTGGATTTAAGTATGTAGTATACTTACTCACATGCAACGTATGCTTTTTTCAATATGTAGGTAAAACTACACGCACAGTAAGGACACGTTTTAATGAACATGTTAGAGATGTAAAAAATTTCAACAAAGATTCAACTGTGGCAGATCACTTTAATAGTTTTCATCTAACAAATCTTTCTTTACAAGTTATTGATATGCCACTATCCCTTTAAGAGGTGGTAACAGGGATAAGATTCATGGAAAAAAAAGAGCTGTATTAGATTCTTAAACTGTGTACACGTTTCCCATTAGGTATGAACAGAGAATGTGATGTTAACTTCTTTCTAGACAATTAACATTATAATGTCAGGTTGTTGGTATACACTGTATATATAAATGTCTGCTATTATTTCTGTTGTTATATAAAAGCAATAATCATTCCTGTAGTCCATATTATTATATGAGTATAAGCAATGATAACTTATTATCTATTTTGTAAAATGTTTTTACTCTAATTGTAACTTTTAGGGCACTAAGTGGTTATCTTGATTGCTGCTTCTGCCTATAAAGGTTTAAGGCATTGGGGCCTATTTATCAAGCCATCAACCGCAAATACGCTGGAGTTCCGCGGCGTAATTGTGGCGAGCCTGATTCCCTTTATTTATCAAAGCCTACAGACCGGCAGAAGTAGAAATTTGTGACGTAACCTACGATCACCCGGTCTCAGTCCGACACAGATCGATGCTTTCGTCACTACAGATGTTCCGAATGCAAATTCGCCACTATCTGACTACTTTTGCTAGTTATCAAACATCTACCAGGTACGCTCGCCACTATTCTGGCCCAGCGTACCTGGTTTTCAATCCGCCGCCCTGGAGGCCGTGGATGCCATAGGAATTAATGTGAGTCTGAAAGCAGCAAAGCTCATATTCGCTGCTGCCCGATACCCCATTGATTCCTATGGGAGAATAAAAGTTATGTTTACACCTAACACCCTAACATAACCCCCGAGTCTAAACACTGCAACACATCTGCCGCCCCCTACACTGCCGCCACCTATATTATACTTATTAACCCCTAATCTGCCGCCCCCTACATTATACTTATTAACCCCTAATCTGCCGCCCCCTACACTGCCGCCACCTACATTATACTTATTAACCCCTAATCTGCCGCCCCCTACACTGCCGCCACCTACATTATACTTATTAACCCCTAATCTGCCGCCCCCTACACCGCCGCCACCTACATTATACTTATTAACCCCTAATCTGCCGCCCCCTACACCGCCGCCACCTACATTATACTTATTAACCCCTAATCTGCCGCCCCCTACACCGCCGCCATCTACATTATACTTATTAACCCCTAATCTGCCGCCCCCTACACTGCCGCCACCTACATTATACTTATTAACCCCTAATCTGCCGCCCCCTACATTATACTTATTAACCCCTAATCTGCCGCCCCCTACACTGCCGCCACCTACATTATACTTATTAACCCCTAATCTGCCGCCCCCTACACTGCCGCCACCTACATTATACTTATTAACCCCTAATCTGCCGCCCCCTACACCGCCGCCACCTACATTATACTTATTAACCCCTAATCTGCCGCCCCCTACACCGCCGCCACCTACATTATACTTATTAACCCCTAATCTGCCGCCCCCTACACCGCCGCCACCTACATTATACTTATTAACCCCTAATCTGCCGCCCCCTACACTGCCACCACCTACATTATACTTATTAACCCCCCTAATCTGCCGCCCCTACACCGCCACCACCTATATTATACTTATTAACCCCTAATCCGCCGCCTGACACCGCCGCCACCTACATTATACTTATTAACCCCTAATCTGCCGCCCCCTACACTGCCACCACCTACATTATACTTATTAACCCCTAATCTGCCGCCCCCTACACTGCCACCACCTACATTATACTTATTAACCCCTAATCTGCCGCCCCCTACACTGCCACCACCTACATTATACTTATTAACCCCTAATCTGCCGCCCCTACACCGCCGCCACCTATATTATACTTATTAACCCCTAATCCGCCGCCTGACACCGCCACCACCTACATTATACTTATTAAACCCTAATCTGCCGCCCGACACCGCCACCACCAAAATAAAAGTTAGTAACCCCTATCCGCCCGCTCCCAGAGCCCACCGCAACTAAATAAAATGATTAACCCCTAAACCCCTGGCCTCCCACATCACTACCACTTACTAAACCTATTAACCCCTAAACCGCCAGCCCCCCCACATCGCCATAAACTAAATTAAACTATTAACCCCTAAACCTAACAACCCGCTAACTTTATATTAAATATTAACTCATCCCTATCGTATAATAAATGTAAACTTACCTTTAGATTTAAATTAAACTATATTAAACTATTCATTAATCTACCCTAACTATTAAACTAAAATTACATTAAACTATATTAAAATAAAAATTAATCTAACCTAACATTTATACTAAAGTTACATATAATACAAATTAAATTTACTATATTATATATTTAAACACCTAACCCTACTCAAATAATTTAAATCTATACTAAAAAATTACAAAGTTACAAAAAACTAACTAAGTTACACAAAAAAATAAACACATACGGCTAGATTTAGAGTTTTGTCAGTAACGACCCGCGTAGCTAACGCTGGCTTTTTTCTGGCCGCACCTCTAAAATAACTCTGGTATTGAGAGTCCACAGAATGGCTGCGTTAGGCTCCAAAAAAGGAGCATAGAGCATATTTAACGCAACTGCAACTCTCGATACCAGAGTTGCTTACGGACGCGGCCAGCCTCAAAAACGTGCTCGTGCACGATTCCCCCATAGGAAACAATGGGGCTGTTTGAGCTGAAAAAAAACCTAACACCTGCAAAAAAGCCGCGTTCAGCTCCTAACGCAGCCCCATTGTTTGCTATGGGGAAACACTTCCTACGTCTGCACCTAACACTCTAACATGTACCCCGAGTCTAAACACCCCTAACCTTACACTTATTAACCCCTAATCTGCCGCCCCCGCTATCGCTGACCCCTGCATATTATTATTAACCCCTAATCTGCCGCTCCGTAAACCGCCGCTACTTACATTATCCCTATGTACCCCTAATCTGCTGCCCCTAACACCGCCGACCCCTATATTATATTTATTAACCCCTAATCTGCCCCCCACAACGTCGCCTCCACCTGCCTACACTTATTAACCCCTAATCTGCCGACCGGACCGCACTGCTATTATAATAAAGTTATTAACCCCTAATCCGCCTCACTAACCCTATAATAAATAGTATTAACCCCTAATCTGCCCTCCCTAACATCGCCGACACCTAACTTCAATTATTAAACCCTAATCTGCCGACTGGAGCTCACCGCTATTCTAATAAATGTATTAACCCCTAAAGCTAAGTCTAACCCTAACACTAACACCCCCCTAACTTAAATATAATTTAAATCTAACGAAATTAATTAACTCTTATTAAATAACTTATTCCTATTTAAAGCTAAATACTTACCTGTAAAATAAATCCTAATATAGCTACAATATAAATGATAATTATATTATAGCTATTTTAGGATTTATATTTATTTTACAGGTAACTTTGTATTTATTTTAACCAGGTACAATAGCTATTAAATAGTTAAGAACTATTTAATAGTTACCTAGTTAAAATAAGTACAAAATTACATGTAAAATAAATCCTAACCTAAGTTACAATTAAACCTAACACTATACTATCATTAAATTAATTAAATAAAATACCTACAATTACCTACAATTAAACCTAACGCTACACTATCAATACATTAATTAAATACAATACCTACAAATAACTACAATGAAATAAACTAACTAAAGTACAAAAAATAAAAAAGAACTAAGTTACAAAAAATAAAAAAATATTTACAAACATTAGAAATATTACTAAATTACTAAAGTTCAAAGCTCTTTTACCTTACCAGCCCTGAACAGGGCCCTTTGCGGGGCATGCCCCAAGAAGTTCAGCTCTTTTGCCTGTAAAAAAAAAACATGCAATACCCACCCCCCAACATTACAACCCACCACCCACATACCCCTAATCTAACCCAAACCCCCTTAAATAAACCTAACACTAAACCCCTGAAGATCTCCCTACCTTGAGTCGTCTTCACCCAGCCGAGCCAAATTCTTCATCCAAGCGGAGCAAGAAGAGGTCCTCCATCTGGTAGAAGTCTTCATCCAAGCGGGGCAGAAGAGGTCTTCCATCCGATTGAAGTCTTCATCCAAGCGGGATCTTCTATCGTCATCCATCCGGAGCGGAGCGGCAGCATCCTGAAGACCTCCGACGTGGAACATCCATCCTGGCCGACGACTGAACGACGAATGACGGTTCCTTTAAATGATGTCATCCAAGATGGCGTCCCTCGAATTCCGATTGGCTGATAGGATTCTATCAGCCAATCGGAATTAAGGTAGGAATATTCTGATTGGCTGATGGAATCAGCCAATCAGAATCAAGTTCAATCCGATTGGCTGATCCAATCTTCAGGATGCTGCGGCTCCACTCCAGATGGATGACGATAGAAGATCCCGCTTGGATGAAGACTTCAATCGGATGGAAGACCTCTCCTTTCCCCCGCTTGGATGAAGACTTCTACCGGATGGAGGACCTCTTCTTGCTCCGCTTGGATGAAGAATTTGGCTCGGCTGGGTGAAGACGACTCAAGGTAGGAAGATCTTCAGGGGCTTAGTGTTAGGTTTATTTAAGGGTGGTTTGGGTTAGATTAGGGGTATGTGGGTGGTGGGTTGTAATGTTGGGGGGGGTATTGTATGTTTTTTTTACAGGCAAAAGAGCTGAACTTCTTGGGGCATGCCCCGCAAAGGGCCCTGTTCAGTGCTGGTAAGGTAAAAGAGCTTTGAACTTTAGTAATTTAGAATAGGGTAGGGATTTTTTTTTATTTTGGGGGGCTTTGTTATTTTATTAGGGGGCTTAGAGTAGGTGTAATTAGTTTAAAATTGTTGTAATATATTTCTAATGTTTGTAAATATTTTTTTATTTTTTGTAACTTAGTTATTTTTTTATTTTTTGTACTTTAGTTAGTTTATTTCATTGTAGTTATTTGTAGGTATTGTATTTAATTGTATTTAATTAATGTATTGATAGTGTAGTGTTAGGTTTAATTGTAGGTAATTGTAGGTATTTTATTTAATTAATTTAATGATAGTATAGTGTTAGGTTTAATTGTAACTTAGGTTAGGATTTATTTTACGGGTAATTTTGTACTTATTTTAACTTGGTAACTATTAAATAGTTCTTAACTATTTAATAGCTATTGTACCTGGTTAAAATAAATACAAAGTTACCTGTAAAATAAATATAAATCCTAAAATAATATAATTATAATTTATATTGTAGCTATATTAGGATTTATTTTACAGGTAAGTATTTAGCTTTAAATAGGAATAAGTTATTTAATAAGAGTTAATTTATTTCGTTAGAATAAAATTATATTTAACTTAGGGGGGTGTTAGGGTTAGAATTAGCTTTAGGGGTTAAAAAATTTATTAGAATAGCGGTGAGCTCCGGTCGGCAGATTAGGGGTTAATTATTGTAGGTAGCTGGCTGCGACGTTGTGGGGGGCAGGTTAGGGGTTAATAAATATAATATAGGGGTCGGCGGTGTTAGGGGCAGCAGATTAGGGGTACATAAGGATAACGTAGGTGGCGGCGCTTTGCGGTCAGCAGATTAGGGGTTAATAAGTGTAGGTAGGTAGTGGCGACGTTGTGGGGGGCAGATTAGGGGTTAATAAATATAATATAGGGGTCGGCGGTGTTAGGGGCAGCAGATTAGGGGTACATAAGTACAGGGAGTGCAGAATTATTAGGCAAATTAGTATTTTGACCACATCATCCTCTTTATGCATGTTGTCTTACTCCAAGCTGTATAGGCTCAAAAGCCTACTACCAATTAAGCATATTTGGTGATGTGCATCTCTGTAATGAGAAGGGGTGTGGTCTAATGACATCAACACCCTATATCAGGTGTGCATAATTATTAGGCAACTTCCTTTCCTTTGGCAAAATGGGTCAAAAGAAGGACTTGACAGGCTCAGAAAAGTCATAAATAGTGAGATATCTTGCAGAGGGATGCAGCACTGTTAAAATTGCAAAGCTTCTGAAGCGTGATCATCGAACAATCAAGCGTTTCATTCAAAATAGTCAACAGGGTCGCAAGAAGCGTGTGGAAAAACCAAGGCGCAAAATAACTGCCCATGAACTGAGAAAAGTCAAGTGTGCAGCTGCCAAGATGCCACTTTCCACCAGTTTGGCCATATTTCAGAGCTGCAACATCACTGGAGTGCCCAAAAGCACAAGGTGTGCAAAACTCAGAGACATGGCCAAGGTAAGAAAGGCTGAAAGACGACCACCACTGAACAAGACACACAAGCTGAAACGTCAAGACTGGGCCAAGAAATATCTCAAGACTGATTTTTCTAAGGTTTTATGGACTGATGAAATGAGAGTGAGTCTTGATGGGCCAGATGGATGGGCCCGTGGCTGGATTGGTAAAGGGCAGAGAGCTCCAGTCCGACTCAGATGCCAGCAAGGTGGAGGTGTAGTACTGGTTTGGGCTGGTATCATCAAAGATGAGCTTGTGGGGCCTTTTCGGGTTGAGGATGTAGTCAAGCTCAACTCCCAGTCCTACTGTCAGTTTCTGGAAGACACCTTCTTCAAGCAGTGGTACAGGAAGAAGTCTGCATCCTTCAAGAAAAACATGATTTTCATGCAGGACAATGCTCCATCACACGCGTCCAAGTACTCCACAGCGTGGCTGGCAAGAAAGGGTATAAAAGAAGAAAATCTAATGACATGGCCTCCTTGTTCACCTGATCTGAACCCCATTGAGAACCTGTGGTCCATCATCAAATGTGAGATTTACAAGGAGGGAAAACAGTACACCTCTCTGAACAGTGTCTGGGAGGCTGTGGTTGCTGCTACACGCAATGTTGATGGTGAACAGATCAAAACACTGACAGAATCCATGGATGGCAGGCTTTTGAGTGTCCTTGCAAAGAAAGGTGGCTATATTGGTCACTGATTTATTTTTGTTTTGTTTTTGAATGTCAGAAATGTATATTTGTGAATGTTGAGATGTTATATTGGTTTCACTGGTAAAAATAAATAATTGAAATGGGTATATATTTGTTTTTTGTTAAGTTGCCTAATAATTATGCACAGTAATAGTCACCTGCACACACAGATATCCCCCTAAAATAGCTATAACTAAAAACAAACTAAAAACTACTTCCAAAACTATTCAGCTTTGATATTAATGAGTTTTTTGGGTTCATTGAGAACATGGTTGTTGTTCAATAATAAAATTAATCCTCAAAAATACAACTTGCCTAATAATTCTGCACTCCCTGTATAACGTAGGTGGCGGTCGGCAGATTAGGGGTTAAAAAATTTTAATCGAGTGGCGGCGATGTGGGGGGACCTCGGTTTAGGGGTACATAGGTAGTTTATGGGTGTTAGTGTACTTTAGAGTACAGTAGTTAAGAGCTTTATGAACCGGCGTTAGCCCAGAAAGCTCTTAACTCCTGACTTTTTTCTGCGGCTGGAGTTTTGTCGTTAGATTTCTAACGCTCACTTCAGCCACGAATCTAAATACCGGAGTTAGAAAGATCCCATTGAAAAGATAGGATACGCAATTGACGTAAGGGGATCTGCGGTATGGAAAAGTCGCGGCTGGAAAGTGAGCGTTAGACCCTTTTTTTAATGACTCCAAATACCGGCGGTAGCCTAAAACCAGCGTTAGGAGCCTCTAACGCTGGTTTTCACGGCTACCGCCAAACTCCAAATCTAGGCCTAAGTTAGAAAAAATAAAAAATAAATTATCAAAGATTTAAACTAATTACACCTAATCTAAGGGCCCTATGAAAATAAAAAAGCCCCCCCAAAATAATAAACCCCCTAACCTACAATAAACTACAAAAAAGGGCCTGTAGTGTACATTGTCACCTCTAGTGATCTGTTATAGAGAGCCCAGCCTGCAGTGCACATTATCACCTCTAGTGATTGGTTATAGAGAGTCCTGCCTGCAGTGTACATTGTCACCTCCAGTTATACGTTATAGAGAGCCCTGCCTGCAGTGTACATTGTCACCTCCAGTGATCAGTTATAGAGAGTCCTGCCTGCAGTGTACATTGTCACCTCTAGTGATCAGTTATAGAGAGTCCTGCCTGCAGTGTACATTGTCACCTCCAGTTATACGTTATAGAGAGCCCTGCCTGCAGTGTACATTGTCACCTCCAGTGATCAGTTATAGAGAGTCCTGCCTGCAGTGTACATTGTCACCTCCAGTGATCAGTTATAGAGGGTCCTGCCTGCAGTGTACATTGTCACCTCCAGTGATACGTTATAGAGAGCACTGCCTGCAGTGTACATTGTCACCTCCAGTTATACGTTATAGAGAGCCCTGCCTGCAGTGTACATTGTCACCTCCAGTGATCAGTTATAGAGAGTCCTGCCTGCAGTGTACATTGTCACCTCCAGTGATACGTTATAGAGAGTTCTGCCTGCAGTGTACATTGTCACCTCCAGTGATACGTTATAGAGAGCCCTGCCTGCAGTGTACATTGTCACCTCCAGTGATCAGTTATAGAGAGCCCTGCCTGCAGTGTACATTGTCACCTCCAGTGATCAGTTATAGAGAGCCCTGCCTGCAGTGTACATTGTCACCTCCAGTGATCAGTTATAGAGAGTCCTGCCTGCAGTGTACATTGTCACCTCCAGTGATACGTTATAGAGAGCCCTGCCTGCAGTGTACATTGTCACCTCCAGTGATACGTTATAGAGAGCCCTGCCTGCAGTGTACATTGTCACCTCCAGTGATACGTTATAGAGAGCACTGCCTGCAGTGTACATTGTTTCCTCCAGTGATCTGTTATATAGAGTCCTGCCTGCAGTTTCATTGTCACCTCCAGTGATCTGTTATATAGAGTCCTGCCTGCAGTTTCATTGTCACCTCCATTGATCAGTTATAGAGAGTCCTGCCTGCAATGTACATTGTCACCTCCAGTGATACGTTATAGAGAGCCCTGCCTGCAGTGTACATTGTTTGCTCCAGTGATCTGTTATATAGAGTCCTGCCTGCAGTTTCATTGTCACCTCCAGTGATCTGTTATATAGAGTCCTGCCTGCAGTTTCATTGTCACCTCCATTGATCAGTTATAGAGAGTCCTGCCTGCAGTGTACATTGTCACCTCTAGTGATCAGTTATAGAGAGTCCTGCCTGCAGTGTACATTGTCACCTCCAGTGATACATTATAGAGAGCCCTGCCTGCAGTGTACATTGTCACCTCCAGTGATCAGTTATAGAGAGTCCTGCCTGCAGTGTACATTGTCACCTCCAGTGATACGTTATAGAGAGCCCTGCCTGCAGTGTACATTGTCACCTCCATTGATCAGTTATAGAGAGTCCTTCCTGCAGTGTACATTGTCACCTCCAGTGATCAGTTATAGAGAGCCCTGCCTGCAGTGTACATTGTTTCCTCCAGTGATCTGTTATATAGAGTCCTGCCTGCAGTTTCATTGTCACCTCCAGTTATCTGTTATATAGAGTCCTGCCTGCAGTTTCATTGTCACCTCCATTGATCAGTTATAGAGAGTCCTGCCTGCAGTGTACATTGTCACCTCCAGTGATCAGTTATAGAGAGCCCTGCCTGCAGTGTACATTGTTTCCTCCAGTGATCTGTTATATAGAGTCCTGCCTGCAGTTTCATTGTCACCTCCAGTGTTCAGTTATATAGAGTCCTACCTGCAGTGTACATTGTCATCTCTAGTGATCAGTTATAGAGAGCCCTACCTGCAGTGTACATTGTCACCTCTAGTGATCAGTTATAGAGAGCCCTACCTGCAGTGTACATTGTCACCTCTAGTGATCTGTTATAGAGAGCCCAGCCTGAAGTGTACATTGTCACCTCTAGTGATTAGTTATAGAGAGCCCTGCCTGCAGTGTACATTGTCACCTCCAGTGATCTGTTATATAGAGCCCTGCCTGCAGTGTACATTGTCACCTCTAGTGATCTGTTATATAGAGCCCTGCCTGCAGTGTACATTGTCACCTCTAGTGATCTGTTATAGAGAGCCCTACCTGCAGTGTACATTGTCACCTCCAGTGATCTGTTATATAGAGCCCTGCCTGCAGTGTACATTGTCACCTCTAGTGATCTGTTATAGAGAGCCCAGCCTGCAGTGTACATTGTCACCTGTAGTGATCAGTTATAGAGAGTCCTGCCTGTAGTGTACATTGTCACCTCTAGTGATCAGTTACAGAGAGCCCTGCCTGTAGTGTACATTGTCACCTCTAGTGATCAGTTACAGAGAGCCCTGCCTGCATTGTACATTGTCACCTCTAGTGATCAGTTATAGAGAGTCCTGCCTGCATTGTACATTGTCACCTCTAGTGATCAGTTATAGAGAGTCCTGCCAGCAGAGTACATTGTCACCTCCACTGAATTGTTATAAACAGTCCTTAGCCACCTCCAGTGTGTTAACTTTTGTTTTAGAAAAACTCACTGTTTGTTGGGAAGTTGTCAGGGTATAGTTTTATTTGCCTTCATCTAACAACACCTCCCCCTGTTATTTTGTTAAATAATGTATCTGTGTGTGACATGTAATATATTGCTAATTTAATAATAGGAATGGGAAATATATGGAAAAAGAAGAGGTTAAATAGCACTCTTTCCTAACAACTTGTAATGTTATGCTGCTGGTATGCAACTAAGTATTCAGTAACAATTGTTAAATATGCTAGACATTTCAGCTAAGGGTAAATTGGTGAGATTGCTGTATATGTTTACAGCTATGTATCACTAGCGTTAAAAATTAACCTTTAATAGTGACCATTAAAAGAGTTTGGGCGAAATAAGTTCACCAACAATTACCCCCAATATGTGTTCCACCAAATTGGGAAAACACTAAACAACTAAAACTAGATTGTGGGAAGCTGCTCCCCTGTATTCCTTGCCGATAACAGGAATCGTGAACTTCAGGTGCCAGGAACAGCTAAGAACAGCGCTCTAGGTTAAAAATTGGGTTAAATTCTAAACAAAATCGATACTCCAAAAAGAAGCGTGTTTGCACACAAACGCGTTTCGGCTCTCATGTCTGAGCCTTTCTCAATGGGACAATTTGGATGTAGATTGACAAGACGAGTGCCTCTACCCGCTCCTTTTTAAACCCTGTTGGTTACGATATTCCACCAATCATTGGTGGTTCTCAATACACGCCCTCCAGTCTTCCAATCTGGGTTTTGTTTACCAATGACGAGTATGGAATCACAGTGTGTAATAGTTCTATTGTATAGCATTCTCTTTTAACCCATCACTGCTCTATTACATTTAACACATCATGTTAATGGTGTCATTCATTTGGTTACAATATTATTTCCCTTATGTGGAAGTGGCGTGTATATACTTATAACATAACGGATGGGTAAAAAAAAAAAAAGGATATTATGAGTGAGTTCATGAATGAGAATTATGTGCACATTTAGAGAGTTTTTTAATAATTTATTCCTAGCCGGCCAATAACCTTTACCATATGTTACGGTACCAACAGTGTACCAAGGGTTAGTACCAGGGAACAATGTCCTGCATAGGGAATCAGCAATTCACAACCCAGCCAGTTTCAGGTTTAAAACAGAATGTCATTTATTAAAGGCTAGATGCCTAGTATTTATACAGGTTTGACCCCCCCCCCCCAGATGGGGGTTGAAAGACTGTTGTACATTACATGGAGGGAACAAGCCCTTTGACATGATACAATAGAATTATATTACTTAAACACTTCAACCACAAGACACTCTTGGCCCTTCTTATCACTTAGGCGTTTTCTCTCTGGAGTTGATCAAACAATAGAATGCTTAGCACTAATTAGATTATAGTTACAACAAAAGAAAAGGGGGCGCCCTTGAGAGTATCTATAAATGGTAATATGTAGTATATGAGGTAGCTTATATGTTACCAATAGAAATGCACTTTTCAGTATAAATGATGATACACTGATTCAGTAGTAACTAGTATATATGTTGTGGACAGAGTAAATAGATGTTAACCTATACAATTTGATAATCACAATGTTAATAGGACAGTTGTATCTCACTCAAAACTAGTATATACGTTGTGAACAGAGTAAATAGATGTTAGCCTAAACAATTTGATAATCACAATGTTAATAGGATAGTTATATCTCACTCAAAGATAGTGGTTAATGGGTGACAATGATCACTATATTGTCCTTTATAAAGGTCTTGATAGTAGAATACCAAGGCAGCAATCTGTAGTGGTCCAGACCAGGATCCAATTAAGCAATCTAAAATATCAAACAGAGACAGATGCGCCACATGGCCCAATATTGTAGTTTCCAAATTTATGTAGATTTTACTATATAGTTGAACTCACATGTATTGGAGCACCTCAATTGGTGCAAATGACACAGTCTGGGATCTATAACAGTCACCCAGCAGACCGGCCTCTCGAGTTGTTCAGGGTCTGTGTAAAATAGAAAACACAAAAAAGCCTATATGGCCTAGTATTGTATGACTAGAGTGATTTCACACCAGATAGTAGTATAAGATTTTGAACTCACATTTGGTGAAGCATCCCCAATGATGCTATAGAGACAAGCTGGGATTAATTCAGTCACCCAACAGACTTAGCTCGTGGCATACAGCATGCAATAGTCCTCTCAGTGGTCTTTAGGTCAGTGATATCCTCAGATAAAAACCAGTTCATAGGCAGCAAGTGTTTATAGTAAAAGTTAAAATCACTTTAATAAAATAATATTAAATTGCGACGCGTTTCTCAGTCTCAGACTGTTTCCTCAGGCATAATAAAATGGTTTACAAACACTTGCTATATATTCCTAAACAAACCACTTAACATAATTGGTAACACTTGTTGTGGGTGTGGTTTATGACATCATCAGTATCCTAGCTACTGATATATTTTAGCAACAAATGTGACACAGTATTGTATACTTAAACAATGTACATCAGAGTTTACATTTTATGAGTCAAGTGAAACAATCTACCTCATACTTTGCAGTGCAAATATTAATCATAATACATAAAACACATCAATATTATAATATTGTAGCAATACATATATTTCCCCATATCCAGTGAGATTTGTCTCATGCTACTCAATCATATCTGATTCCTATCTCTATTTCTATTTAATGTCTAGGCTGGGTCTGTTTTATATCAGAACATCTTTAATCCATTGTTTAATGGTTTATCTTTTTTCTTATTTAGTTTTTAAGTGTCTGATCCCTCTCTGCCAATATCCCCAATCTACATTTAATATGAGGGTAACTATTTTTTGTTCAAACCTTTGTATTAAACATTATAAGCCCTTTGATTTATTGGTATGTAATAGTTTTATAATCTACTGCTGTGCATAAACTGTGATTTCAAATGGCAGGTTGTTGACTAACCTTATAGGGCTATTGATCCATTAGACTCGAATCTAATGGATCAATAGCCCTATAAGGTTAGTCAACAACCTGCCATTTGAAATCACAGTTTATGCACAGCAGTAGATTATAAAACTATTACATACCAATAAATCAAAGGGCTTATAATGTTTAATACAAAGGTTTGAACAAAAAATAGTTACCCTCATATTAAATGTAGATTGGGGATATTGGCAGAGAGGGATCAGACACTTAAAAACTAAATAAGAAAAAAGATAAACCATTAAACAATGGATTAAAGATGTTCTGATATAAAACAGACCCAGCCTAGACATTAAATAGAAATAGAGATAGGAATCAGATATGATTGAGTAGCATGAGACAAATCTCACTGGATATGGGGAAATATATGTATTGCTACAATATTATAATATTGATGTGTTTTATGTATTATGATTAATATTTGCACTGCAAAGTATGAGGTAGATTGTTTCACTTGACTCATAAAATGTAAACTCTGATGTACATTGTTTAAGTATACAATACTGTGTCACATTTGTTGCTAAAATATATCAGTAGCTAGGATACTGATGATGTCATAAACCACACCCACAACAAGTGTTACCAATTATGTTAAGTGGTTTGTTTAGGAATATATAGCAAGTGTTTGTAAAGCATTTTATTATGCCTGAGGAAACAGTCTGAGACTGAGAAACGCGTCGCAATTTAATATTATTTTATTAAAGTGATTTTAACTTTTACTATAAACACTTGCTGCCTATGAACTGGTTTTTATCTGAGGATATCACTGACCTAAAGACCACTGAGAGGACTATTGCATGCTGTATGCCACGAGCTAAGTCTGTTGGGTGACTGAATTAATCCCAGCTTGTCTCTATAGCATCATTGGGGATGCTTCACCAAATGTGAGTTCAAAATCTTATACTACTATCTGGTGTGAAATCACTCTAGTCATACAATACTAGGCCATATAGGCTTTTTTGTGTTTTCTATTTTACACAGACCCTGAACAACTCGAGAGGCCGGTCTGCTGGGTGACTGTTATAGATCCCAGACTGTGTCATTTGCACCAATTGAGGTGCTCCAATACATGTGAGTTCAACTATATAGTAAAATCTACATAAATTTGGAAACTACAATATTGGGCCATGTGGCGCATCTGTCTCTGTTTGATATTTTAGATTATAGCTGGAGCCAGCAACTCTGTCTTTAGAAATTAGTTTCTTAGCTAAACACAATTAACTCCTTCAGTCCTGACAGAAGGGTCTGTCACATATCTCCCCCGTTGTGGAACACTCCGGCAGACCCGGCTTGACCCTTTGGCGGGTCAACCTGGGGATGACCGGACTAGGAGGTGGTAGGCATGTCAGTTTGCCAGGACAATCCATCTGTATTCCCGTTATGAGAGAGAATTCCTGTCCATACAAAGAAGGGTTCAACTTCCTCAGTGCCCAGACTAGGGCTAAACAGTCCTTCAAAATCCCATCAGCTTCTTTACGAGTTTTCTGTACCTGCTCTTTATAGGTATCCACAATCCCTTCATACTGACATAGGGTGCCCTTGAGTTGCTGCACCTCACTATGAGCCAGCGTCAGCTTCTCCTCAAGTGTCGCTAAGTTTGTCTTTAAGGTTTCATGTCCCACTCTCAAGCTGGTGTTTTCTGCAGTCTGTCGGTGCAGCTTGTCTAGCAGAGATTCACGTTCTAAACGTGCTTTTTCCTCTGCGCTCCTCTTCTCCTTCATCAGCGCATTGTAACGGGACTTCCACGTATCAATAGCGGATAGAGATTTACTGAGCTCAGCGTCCTGGGGCTTAGCAGCAGGGGGGTCAGTCTCTGCTGCACGGATCTGAGCACGGGTAGTCACAGGGTTAACATCAGCGGGACCCATGGGAGCATAGGCAGAAACAAGGGGAGCCAAGTCATTTCCAAGAAGAACATCAGCAGGTAAGTCCTTCTTGACCCCCACATTCACAGGTCTAGCGCCCACTCCCCAATCCAAATGTACCCTGGCAACAGGTAGGCTGAACACATCGCCCCCTGCTACCCTCACAGCCACAGTGTCTCCAGTGTACTGTTTCTCAGACACCAAGTTCTTTTGAAGCAAGGTCATAGTAGCACCAGTATCCCGTAGACCACTGACCTTCTTCCCATTCACTTTAACCAGTTGCCGGTTATTCCGGTGGGCAGCTTGCACAAGGTCTGCCTCATGTAGGATGCTCCAGCATTCTTGCGCCTCTACGTAGCGGGCCACAGGCTGAGAGTTACGTGGGATTCCGCCGGCGGGTCTTCTCCAGGACTGTGCTTGGTTCGCTGTATTTAGGGGACACTCTGGTCTTTTGTGCCCTAGTTGCTTACATCCAAAGCACCAAATAGGCTGTGAGTAGCCCCGTGAATTGAACCGGGCTCTCTGAGGGTAGTTCGTGGCCGGAGGCCGTGTGGTATAGCGGTGCGCCGGGGGTTGGTAACTGGCAGCTGCTGGGGTGACTGGGGGTCTGTACTCCACTCTAGCAGGGGGCTTAGTGGTAGCAGTGTCCAGTTTGCGGGCATCCATATACTCATCTGCCAGGCGAGCAGCTTCCTGCAGGGTGGAGGGTTTACGGTCCCGAACCCACTCTCTAACTCCTGCTGATAACTTGTCAAAGCAATGTTCCAACAGGAATAGCTGCAGCACCTCTTCCCCAGATACGGCTTGGCACCCCGCTATCCAGTGAGCTGCTGTGCGGTGCACCTTACATGCCCACTCAACGTAGGAATCACCAGCTAATTTAACAGTGTCTCTGAACCGCCTCCGGTATGCCTCCGGTGTAAACGCATACCTGGAGAGCAGAGCCTCTTTCACAGTATTATAATCCCCAACCTCCTCATCTGGAATGGCCCGAACAGCCTCACTGGCCCGGACGGATAATTTTCCGGATAATATCGTGACCCAGTCCTCTGCGGGTACCTTGTGTAGTGCACATTGCCTCTCAAAATCCGCAAGGAACCCATCAATCTCTCCTTCTGTTTCCAGGAAGTTTTTAAAAGCTGCAAAATTTACTTTTCTCTTTTCCACTTGGGCTGCTGCAGCGCTGCTTTGGCGAAGTAGGTTGGCCTCCACAGCTGCTATGACCCGGTCGATAATTTCCGCAGATGGGTTGGGGCCATAATATGCCAGTCTTATTTTAACCGCCCGATCAAAGCTTGCTTCTTCAGGGGTTCTGTCTGATATGCTGGGCCCATTGGTTCCTTCTGTCCCTGGTACTCTTTCCATCTTAGTCAGTATTGTAATAATCCCCCTCTTCCTGAGGTTACTGGCTTGTGTAGTTGCTCTTCTGGGCGATAAGGTTCATCCCGTCGCTTGCCACCAATTGTTACGGTACCAACAGTGTACCAAGGGTTAGTACCAGGGAACAATGTCCTGCATAGGGAATCAGCAATTCACAACCCAGCCAGTTTCAGGTTTAAAACAGAATGTCATTTATTAAAGGCTAGATGCCTAGTATTTATACAGGTTTGACACCCCCCCCCCCCAGATGGGGGTTGAAAGACTGTTGTACATTACATGGAGGGAACAAGCCCTTTGACATGATACAATAGAATTATATTACTTAAACACTTCAACCACAAGACACTCTTGGCCCTTCTTATCACTTAGGCGTTTTCTCTCTGGAGTTGATCAAACAATAGAATGCTTAGCACTAATTAGATTATAGCTGGAGCCAGCAACTCTGTCTTTAGAAATTAGTTTCTTAGCTAAACACAATTAACTCCTTCAGTCCTGACAGAAGGGTCTGTCACACCATATTAACTGTGTGTTTACTTAAATACATCACCATCAATATATTCATGTGTCAAAAGCCAATATAATGAAATGAAAAAAGCAAAACGATATGTGATGTCTGTAGGATATATTGCAGGTTCCAATTTATTTTTTCCATTATGTAACCTTTTATTTAAGCAGTATTATTCCACAACACAACATTGTATCACTGTACATAGAGGTTAAATATGTATATTCAGTATTAATGACCTGATATTGTGTCAGACATATCATTTAACTAACTCTGGGTGCACATATTATTTATGGGTAAAAATGATGCCTAGATTACGAGTTTTGTGTTAGAGGCTGTGCGGTGCTAACGAGCAGTTTATGCTCACCGCTCACTTGCAGACAGCGCTGGTATTACGGGTTTTTACAAACCCGGCGTTAACCGCAAAAAAGTGAGCGAAGAGCTACATTTTGCTCCACATCTCACCTCAATACCAGCGCTGCTTACGTTAGCGGTGAGCTGGTAAAACGTGCTTGTGCACGATTTTCCCATAGGAATCAATGGGGGAGAGCCTGCTGAAAAAAAGTCAAACACCTGCAAAAAAGCAGCGTAAAGCTCCTAACGCAGCCCCATTGATTCCTATGGGGAAATAAAGTTATGTCTACACCTAACACCCTAACATGAACCCCAAGTCTAAACACCCTTAATCTTACACTTATTAACCCCTAATCTGCCGCCCATGACATCGCTGACACCTACATTATATTATTAACCCCTAATCTGCCGCTCCGGACACTGCCGCCTGCTACATTATACTTATGAACCCCTAATCTGCTGCCCCCAACATCGCCGACACCTACATTATATTTATTAACCCCTAATCTGCCGCCCCCAATGTCGCCGCAACCTAACTACATTTATTAACCCCTAATCTTCCGCCCCAACGTCGTCACCACTATAATAAAGTTATTAACCCCTAAACCTAAGTCTAACCCTAATTCTAACCCCGCCTAACTTAAATATAATTTAAATAAATAAAAAAAAAATTGGTACAATTAAATAAATTATTCCTATTTAAAACTAAATACTTACCTATAAAATAAACCCTAAGATAGCTACAATATAACTAATAGTTACATTGTAGCTATCTCAGGGTTTATTTTTATTTTACAGGCAAGTTTGTATTTATTTTAACTGGGTATAATAGTTATTAAATAGTTATTTAATAACTACCTAGTTAAAATAAAGACAAATTTACCTGTAAAATAAAACCTAACACTAAACTACAATTAAATTAATTACCCAAATTAAATACAATTAATTACAATTAAATAAAATTATCTAAAGTACTAAAAAAAAACCTACTAAATTACAGAAAATAATAAAGAAATTACAAGATTTTTAAACTAATTACACCTAATCTAATCCCCCTAACAAAATAAAAAAAGTCCCCCTAAATATAAAAGCCCTACCCTACACTAAATTACAAATAGCCCTTAAAAGGGCCTTTTGCAGGGCATTGCCCCAAAGTAATCAGCTTTTACCTGAAAAAAAATTACAATTCCCCCCCAACATTTAAACCCACCACCCACACAACCAACCATACTCTAAAACCCACCCAACCCCCCCTTAAAAAAACCTAACACTAACCCCTTGAAGATCACCTTACCAGGAGACGTCTTCACTCAACCGGGCCGAAGTCCTCAACGAAGCCGGGAGAAGTCTTCATCCAAGCCGGGCGAAGTGGTCCTCCAGACGGGCAGAAGTCTATCTTTATCCATCCGGCACGGAGTGGGTCCATCTTCAAGACATCCGACACGGAGCATCCTCTTCTTTCCACGGCTAAACACAGAATGAAGGTTCCTTTAAATGACGTCATCCAAGATGGTGTCCCTTCAATTCTGATTGGCTGATAGAATTCTATCAGCCAATCGGAATTAAGGTAGAAAAAATCCTATTGGCTGATGCAATCAGCTAACAGGATTGAACTGGCATTCTATAGGCTGATTGGAAAAGCCGATAGAATGCCAGCTCAATCCTATTGGCTGATTGGATCAGTCAATAGGATTCAACTTTTTGAAGGATTCCAATGTGGAAATATTTGTTCGTATTCTTAAATATTCACCTATCGGTAAACTCTTAATTGTGTTAGGATGATGGTGATTTATTTAAGTAAACACACAGTTAATATAGTAAAGGTTATTGGCCAGCTAGGAATAAATTATTAAAAAACTCTCTAAATGTGCACATAATTCTCATTCATGAACTCATAATATCCTTTTTTTTTTACCCATCCGTTATGTTATAAGTATATACACGCCACTTCCACGTAAGGGAAATAATATTGTAACCAAATTAATAACACCATTAACATGATGTGTTAAATGTAATAGAGCAGTGATGGGTTAAAAGAGAACGCTATACGATACACACTGTGATTCCATACTCGTCATTGGTAAACAAAACCCAGGATTGGAAGACTGGAGGGCTTGTATTGAGAGCCACCAATGATTGGTGGAACATCGTAACCAACAGGGTTTAAAAAGGAGCGGGTAGAGGCACTCGTCTTGTCAATCTACATCCAAATTGTCACATTGAGAAAGGCTCAGGCGTGAGAGCCGAAACGCGTTTGTGTGCAAACACCCTTCTTTTTAGAGTATTGATTTTGTTTAGAATTGAACCCAAATTTTAACCTAGAGCGTGGTTCTTAGCTGCTCCTGTTATTGGCCAGGAATACAGGGGAGCAGCTTCCAGCAATCTAGTTTTAGTTGTTTGGTGGTTTCCCAATTTGGTGGTACATATTGGGGGTAATTGTTGGTGAACTTATTTCGCCCCAAACTCTTTTAATGGTCAGGTTAATTTTTAACGCTAGTGATACATAGCTGTAAACATATACAGAAATCTCACCAATTCACACTTAGCTGGAATGTCTAGCATATTTAACAATTGTTACTGATTACTTAGTTGCATACCAGCAGCATAACATTACAAGTTGTTAGGAAAGAGTGCTATTTAACCTCTTCTTTTTCCATATGTTTTACTTTCCTATTATTAAATGTATACTTAAAAGTTCAGCACTGAGGGTTTTATAACCCTCTATTTTCTATATTACCAATATATCTCAGTGCCAATATATTAGTTGTTATTACATGTAATATATTGTGTATCATTTGCTTTATATCTTTATTTATGCGTAATGTATGTAAAACTATTTTCTGCAAATACATAATTGTGTCTTCAATGTTTCATCTATTTGGTTACATCATATAAATATCATCTGGTTACAATATATAAATATCTTCTGGTTACAATATATAAATATCATCTGGTTACAATATATAAATATCTTCTGGTTACAATATATAAATATCATCTGGTTACAATATATAAATATCTTCTGGTTGCAAAATATAAAGTTCATCTGGTTACACTATATAAATATCTTCTGATTACATTATATAAAGTTCATCTGGTTACACTATATAAATATCTTATTTTTTACATTATATAAATATATTTTGGTTACAATAATCCCACCTATTCCCTGTCTCATTTAGGCACAAATGCTGAGCAGACTTCGTCTTGCTTTATATCTTATACTCATATTTGTTGGGGAGGATTCTGCCAATCATACCTCTTGCTACCTGGAATCTGCTGCAGAAACTCATGGTGTCTACAAGGAAGGAGACTTGATATTTGGAGGAATTCTACAGCTTTCTATGGCTACAATTTTTATTAATCCCATTTTCTATGAAAAGTCTTTATTGCCTGATTGCACCATGTAAGTGTTTTAATCTGTATATTCACAATTTGACTGATTTTCTGATCCCTTCATATCTCTGCTATTTTTTTTTTCTGTTCCTCAGAGGACGTTAGTGTATGGCGTTAGGTTAAATGAGTTAGCAACAGGTAATACGGGATAGTTGTTATTGTCCAACTCAAGATTCCAAGCTTTGAAAGACAGAAGCTTCAGTTAGAGAGCTTAGGGGAAGAAAGATATAATTATTTCTTCTTGTTGTTTGTAGAAAAAGGAATCTATCAATGTCTGCAACCAGTTTTTGAGAAAGAAGCTTGAGAAAAACCCTTGAGTCACTGCAAAAGACTTGCAGCAAAACTTGGTGGCAACAAGCACTGAGGTTTCAGTAAGGCACGTACTAAACTCAGAAGGTTTTCATTCCAGAACTCCAAGACATACACCACTACTGACCCAAAAGCACAAGAAAAGTTGGCTACAGTATATTCAAAATCATATAAATAAGACACATAGGTTTGTGGATTCTGTTCTGTGAAGTGGTGAAACCAAACTGGAACTTTTCGACCGATGGATCAGCAGTATGTCTGGAGGAAGAAGAATGAAGCATACGCTGAAAAGAACACTCTGCCTAAATTTAAGCATGATGGTGGCTCAGTGCTTTGCATCGTCTGACACTGGAAACCTGCAACATGTGGAGGTCAAGATGGATTCAGGAAATCCTAGGAGAAAACTTCATGCCATCTGTGAGGAAGTTGAAGCTTGGGTGGAATGGGCTAAGATTCCTCAGAAACTTTGCCAGAAACTGGTGTCTGGATATGCATCTCGTTTGCAGCAGGTCATTAGAGCCAAAGGGTGCTCTATAAGTACTAAAGATGCTTGCCATGAAGGGGTTGAATCATTTTGATACTGCAGAATTCATTAAAAGTGGCATTTTTTAGTTGAATTTGGGGAAACCACTTGAAGCATTTGTTCAGTTGAGCTATTTCAATGTATTTTGTTTCATTTGATTTGCAATGGGGGTTGAATAAATTTGATTACAACTGTACATTTTATGACCACGTTAAAAAAGTTGTGAATAGACCATGTCCCAAGACAGGAAACCTGTCCACCCTCTTTGGCTTCCATCAATTCAGAATCTATTAGCATAAGTTAAAGGGACAATACACTGTAAAATTGTTTTTGCATTAAAGGACCAGTACATTTTTCTAAATGTAGTTGTTTTTTTTTTTATTGCTATCTTTAAAAATATGCATGAATATTGAGCTAAACTGTTTTTTTTCAATAATTTATTAAAAAAAAATCTCCTATTTTACCGTTTTTGTTTCACGGTCTTTCCATGTAAACTCCGCCCCTTCAAAAATCAAAATGTAGGACATGATTTTGAGGGTGAAGAACATGCACTTACTGGGATAAAAAATGTAAATGATTTAGAAAACAAACATGCTGGGAGACGTTTATGAAACACCTTCAAACTTACACTTTATGAATAATTAGAGAAAATCTGTAGGCAATATGGAAAGCTAACAAAGGCATAAAGAGATCACCTCAAAAAATAGTTTGGATTCCATCAGCCAATCAGAATATTCCTACCTTAATTCCGATTGGCTGATAGAATCCTATCAGCCAATCGGAATTCGAGGGATGCCATCTTGGATGACGTCATTTAAAGGAACCGTCATTCGTCGTTCAGTCGTCGGCCAGGATGGATGTTCCGCGGTGGAGGTCTTCAGGATGCTGCCGCTTCGCTCCGGATGGATGCCGCTTGGATGAAGACTTCAATCGGATGGAAGACCTCTTCTGCCCCGCTTGGATGAAGACTTCAGCCGAATCATGGACCTCTTCAGCCCCCCGCTTGGGCTTGGATCAGGACATCGGAGGAGCTCTTCAGGACGGATCGGTGAACCTGGTATGGTGAAGATAAGGTAGGAAGATCTTCAGGGGCTTAGTGTTAGGTTTATTTAAGGGGGGTTTGGGTTAGATTAGGGGTATGTGGGTGGTGGGTTGTAATGTTGGGGGGGGGTATTGTATTTTTTTTTACAGGCAAAAGAGCTGTATTTCTTGGGGCATGCCCCGCAAAGGGCCCTGTTCAGGGCTGGTAAGGTAAAAGAGCTTTGAACTTTAGTAATTTAGAATAGGGTAGGGCATTTTTTTATTTTGGGGGGCTTTGTTATTTTATTAGGGGGCTTAGAGTAGGTGTAATTAGTTTAAAATTGTTGTAATATTTTTCTTATGTTTGTAAATATTTTTTTATTTTTTGTAACTTAGTTCTTTTTTATTTTTTGTACTTTAGCTAGTTTATTTAATTGTATTTATTTGTAGCAATTGTATTTAATTAATTTATTGATAGTGTAGTGTTAGGTTAATTGTAGGTAATTGTAGGTAGTTTATTTAATTAATTTATTGATAGTCTAGTGTTAGGTTTATTTGTAAATTAGGTTAGGATTTCTTTTGCAGGTAAATTTGTAATTATTTTAACTATTTTAGCTATTAAATACTTCTTAACTATTTAATAGCTATTGTACATGGTTAAAATAAATACAAAGTTACCTGTAAAATAAATATTAATCCTAAAATAGCTATAATATAATTATAATTTATATTGTAGCTATATTAGGATTTATTTTACAGGTAAGTATTTAGCTTTAAATAGGAATAATTTATTTAATAAGAGTTAATTAATTTCGTTAGATTTAAATTATATTTAACTTAGGGGGTTGTTAGTATTAGGGTTAGACTTAGCTTTAGGGGTTAATACATTTATTAGAATAGCGGCGAGATTCGGTCGGCAAATTAGGGGTTAATAATTGAAGTTAGGTGTCGGCGATGTTAGGGAGGGCAGATTAGGGGTTAATACTATTTATGATAGGGTTAGTGATGCGGATTAGGGGTTAATAACTTTATTATAGTAGCGCTCAGGTCCGGTCGGCAGATTAGGGGTTAATAAGTGTAGGCAGGTGGAGGCGACGTTGTGGGGGGCAGATTAGGGGTTAATAAATATAATATAGGGGTCGGCGATGTTAGGGCAGCAGATTAGGGGTACATAGGGATAATATAAGTAGCGGCGGTTTACGGAGCGGCAGATTAGGGGTTAATAATAATATGCAGGGGTCAGCGATAGCGGGGGCGGCAGATTAGGGGTTAATAAGTGCAAGGTTAGGGGTGTTTAGACTCGGGGTACATGTTAGAGTGTTAAGTGCAGACGTAGGAAGGGTTACCGCATAGCAAACAATGGGGCTGCGTTAGGAGCTGAACGCGGCTTTTTTGCAGGTGTTTGGTTTTTTTCAGCTCAAACAGCCCCATTGTTTCCTATGGGAGAATCGTGCACAAGCACGTTTTTGAGGCTGGCCGCGTCCGTAAGCAACTCTGGTATCGAGAGTTGAAGCTGCGTTAAAAATGCTCTACGCTCCTTTTTTGGAGCCTAACGCAGCCTTTATGTGGACTCTCGATACCAGAGTTATTTTTATGGTGCGGCCAGAAAAAAGCCGGCGTTAGTTTTTCGGGTCGTTACCGACAAAACTCCAAATCTAGGCCTTGGTATCTTTATTTTATGTTGAAATGTTTTTATTAAACAGTTTTTATCATACATTACTATTCATACAATGATATGATACTCATTCAAAAAAGTTAAAGACAGAATAAAAATAACAATGAAAATAATACAAAAATGTAAGATGTTCGAGTTAGTAGAAATTCATATATTTCTAACATTTCAGGTGGGAGTGTGTTTATTTTGGTTTCGTGGACGTTGAGGATATAGAGCGTTGGTACTAATCAAACAGTCATATGTTTATGTGGAAGTCTGAGTGACGTTAGGCCCCCCCTTTAATACCCAATAAAACCATATTCTGTCAACTGCTTCTTTATTATCTAGGATCCAGGCTGCAGATTCATACATAGTGTGTGTAGCTTTGGTATCTTTATTTTAAAAGCAGGAATTTAAGTTTAGGAGCTGGGCCATTTTTGGTTCAGCACCTGGGTAGCACTTGCTGATTGGGGGCTAATTGTAAAAAAATAAATTGCATTTACTATCTGATTCAGGAAAGAACAAACATTTTCTATCTCTTTAACAGTGACAAGGCTCAGGTACTAAACTGGTTCTTTTCTTCAGTATACAAAAGAGAGAAACCAATGGGAGATTATTTGAAACAATCTAGAACATACAAGCCCATACCATTAAATAGTTTATCTCTTGTGGATATCAAGAAAAAAAAAACTGGATAATATTAAGGTAAATAAAACTCTGACGGAATAGACCCAAGGGTTTTACGGGAAGTTAGCACTGTTATAGCTAAACCTCTACTCTTAATTTTTCAAGACTCATTATCCTCAGGCATAGTACCCAGGATTGGCGTACAGCTGATGCGGTGCCACTTTTTAAAAAGGGAAGAAGGGCTGATCCAAGAAGTACAGACCAGTTAGTCTGACACCAATAGTGGGGAAGAAACTTGAAGGGATTATAAGGAATTATATTGATGAGTATATTCATGTAAATAAGATTATGGGGTAGATTTACCAATGTCTGTTCGATATGATACACTGTAGCATATCATGTCCGACAGACATCGCTGAATGCTGACAGCATACACTGTCAGCATTTATCATTGCACAAGAAGTTCACCAGAACTGCTCGCGCAATTCAATTCCTCCCCCCTGCAGATTCGCGGTCAATCGGCTGCTAGTAGGGAGTGTCAATCAGCCCGATCATATAGGATTGGGCGGATTGAAGACCGCAGCCTCAGAAGCAGCGGGCAAGTTATGGAGCAACATTCTTTAGACCGCTGCTTTATAACTGCTGTTTCCGGCGAGCCTGAAGGCTCGCGCAGAAACAAGGGGAAAAAGGGCCATTTGGCCCTTGTTAAATCGACCCCTATGAGTTCTAATCAGCATGGTTTTATGAGTAATAGATCATGTCCAACTAATCTAATTAGATTCTATGAGGAAGTAAAAACACAGATAAAGGGGAATCAGTTGATGTGTGATATTCACAATCACTTTAAATGGTGAATACAAATCTATGACAAAAATTAAGGTTTTGTTGCTCTTTTCTTATAATAAGCAAGAAGAAATCACTTATTCAACTTGTTATATAAGGTGAGGCTTTAGTTTAGTAATTGATTTAATATACATGAAATTATATCTTGCAATAACACATAAGAAAATGTGGATAGGCACTGATATAAGAATGATATAACAAGGAGAACCACAGAGAAAATGAGAGTAATAAATGGGTTAAATCACTCAAATGGCAGTTCAATAATATCCAGGGTAAAGTTGTTGCTTTTATGTTTAAGCAAGGTTTTCACGCACTCACACAAGCACTCAATAAAATATGTACAGTCCAAACACACTCTCATATATCCCAAATACGTATCAAAAGTACTTTTCCAGATGACAGGTTAATATACAAAAAAGACAATCGTATATAGGATTGATACAAAAATAACAAGGTAAGTATTTGTGCGTGGAGAGCGGTACTTAGCTTGTAAACAGGGATTTTGAGGCAGCGTGGGTATGAGAGAGCAAAAAGGAGCTGACAGGCAGGCAGATTGAGCTCCGGTGACCGCTCAGTGTGAGCGCGACTTCGGCGTCTTTAGTAAGAAGTTCCGGTAAGCGTAGTAATCTGGCAGGCTGGTTCCGGTAGGGAGTAAAGGTAGCAACAGAATATGCAGCGCATATAGTAAGAAATGAGCTTAAGGACCTGAAAGACTTAGTAAAGTCTAAGAGCAAAGTTATTTCACAGGAGACAAAGTGAACTGTGAAGGAACAACTTCAATTTTCAGGCCTAGAATGAGGCTAGAGTGATTCCTTAAATAGGAAGGAAGTACTTGTGATGTGCAAATTTAAAGGTACATCACATGTCCCCCCCCCTCAGGGAATCACCCCTGGGGATTCCAGATGCGGTTTGAGGGGGTATTTCCTATGGAAAGCCCTGACCAACTGGGGTGAATGAACAGATGAATGAATGAGCCAGGAGTTATCTTCTGGGCCGTAACCTTTCCATTTAATGAGATATTCCAATTTATGTCTATTTATCCTAGAGTCAAGTATGGATTCTACCTCAAATTCCTCCTGGTTATCCACCATTACAGGAGGTGGGGGTGAGTCAGAAGTGCGAACTTTGACAGGATATGGTTTCAACAAAGAGATATGAAAAGATGGATGAATTTTATAATCTGTAGGCAATTTAAGTTTTACCACATTGGAATTGATTATTTGTTCGATTGGGAAAGGACCCAAAAACTGATTAGCAAGTTTTTTGCTTGGAACATGAAGTTTGAGATTCCTAGTTGAAAGGAGTACTAAGTCCCCAATCTTGTAATCAGGGCCTTGTCCATGAGTTAGATCATAATATCTTTTTTGATAGTTTTTTGCTTCCTTCAGATGTAACTTCAGGACATTTAGTCTTTCTTGGAGATTGGATGTAAATTCTATAGCTACAGGGGAATTTACTGCTTTGCTAGAAAGAGATATAGTGTTAGGATGAAAACCATATGTCGCATGAAAGGGGGAGGTTTTGATAGAGGCGCTTAATGAATTGTTATATGTGAATTCAGCCATGGGGAGATAAACTGACCAGTCATCTTGGAGATGTGACATATAACAACGTAAAAATTGCTCTATGGTCTGATTCAGTCTCTCTGTTAGTCCATTTGTCTGTGGATGGAAAGCAGTCGTATATCGATGGTCAATCTTTAACAGTTTACATAGAGATCTCCAGAAAGAGGATGTAAACTGGGTTCCCCTGTCTGTAACTATGTTGGTTGGTAGTCCATGTAATCTAACTACTTGGTCAAGAAAAACTCTAGCAGTTGTTATAGCTGTGGGTAATCCCTTGAGAGGGATGAAATGTGCTAGTCTGGTTAAATGATCCACTATTACCATGATCGTGTTATTTTGTTGTGAAAGAGGTAATTCAACAATTAAATCCATTGCTATGGTACTCCATGGTTTATCCGGAATAGGCAGAGGTGTGAGTAAACCAATTGGTCTTTTGTGAACTAATTTGTTTCAAGCACAATTCTCACACCCGGATACATATTCATAGATGTATTTATTCATGCCTGGCCACCAGAAATTACGTCTGGTGAGGTCAATGGTTTTTTGGATTCCCGGATGTCCAGAAATGATATCATCATGGGTATGTGAGAGGACTGATGATCTGATACTCTCGGGTACATATAATTGATTGTTATGATAGTATAGGCCGGTTTGAGGGTCTTTGGAACAATACTGGTGAGGTATTGCATCTTCTTTTAAGGCATTATGTACTTCTTGTTCTATAGGTGTGAGGACACCAATGAACTTTTCAGGTGAGATAGTATAATTACTTGGATCATGGGGTGAAGTTTCTGATATTCTAGATAGAGCATCAGCTTTCGTATTTTGAGTTCCTGGTTTGTAGGTGATGATGAAGTTAAAGTGGTCTAAGAATAAAGTCCATCTTGCTTGTCTGGCTGTCAAAGTTTTGTTCTTCTTCAAGTATTCAAGGTTCTTATGGTCAGTAAATATTATGAAGGGAAGTTTTGATCCTTCTAAGAGGTGTCTCCATTGTTCTAGAGCACTCTATAGCCAGAAGTTCCTTATCACCCACACTATAGTTAACTTCAGCACTAGTTAATGTTCTTGAGAAAAAAGCGATTGGGTGAATTTCACCATCATCACCTTGCTTTTGAGAAAGTACTGCTCCTATGCCAGTGTTTAAGGCATCCACTTCGAGTTGGAATTGAGCTTCAAAATTGGGGAGCGAAAGTATTGGAGCAGTAGTGAATAGTTCTTTAAGAGTATCAAAGGTTTCTTGTGCTTTGTCAGACCACTTTAATTTTTGATTAACACTGGTTAATTGGGTTAGTGGTCTGACTATTGAAGAAATTTTTTAATAAACTTTCGGTAAAAATTGGCGAAACCAATGAAGCGGTGTAGTGATTTTACAGTGGTGGGAATAGGCCAATCAATAATAGTAGAAATCTTTTCAGGATCCATTTGTATTTTATTAGGAGTGAGTATATAACCTAAGAATTTTATCTTAGAAACATGGAACACGCATTTTTCTAACTTGGCGTATAATTTGTGTTCCTTAAGACGAGTAAGTACCCATCTTACGTGCTTTTCGTGTTCAGAGGGAGTTTTGGAATATATCAAGATGTCATCTAAGTATATGATAACACAAATGTCCATGAGATCATGGAATATTTCATTAATAAAATGCTGAAAGGTTGCGGGAGCATTGCTCAGACCAAACGGCATCACATTATATTGGAAAAGCCCGTAGCGGGTTCTAAAGGCGGTTTTCCATTCATGACCTTCTTTCATACGTATGAGGTTATAAGCCCCCTTAAGGTCAAGTTTGGAATAGATAGTTGCTTCATTCAATCGTTCTAATAATTCAGGTATAAGTGGTAGAGGGTATCTGTTTTTAATAGTTATTTCATTTAAAGCTCTGTAATCAATGATAGGTCTTATAGTACCGTCTTTATTACGTACTAGAAACATTCCAGCTGATGCTGGTGATGTTGAATGTGATATAAAACCCTTTCGGAGGTTGTCGTCGAGATAAGAGCGTAAATAAGTTAACTCTTCTTGTGATAATGGGTATATGTTACCGTGAGGTATTTGAGACCCTGGTATTATATCAATAGGGCAGTCAAACTCCCTATGAGGAGGGAGATTTTCTGCTTCTTTTAAGTCAAACACCTCTGCCAGATCCTGATAAATTTCTGGTAGTTCTTTTTCTATGGTAGAGATTACCTGAAAAGGATAACAGGTATTTAAACAGTATGGTGATTCTAAAGTTAGCTGTGTGCTTGACCAGTCAATGCTGGGATTATGTTTGTTTAGCCAAGAAAATCCTAGAATAAGAGTATGCATATGGATAGTGATTAAATCAAAGGACAGATATTCAGTATGGCCTTTATCAGTAGTCACTAAAAGTGGTATTGTTTGATGTGTAATGGGACCATTTTGTATGTGTGTGCCGTCAATGAGTTTAACAGATACTGGTTGTGCCTTGCAAACAATAGGGATTTTATTTAATTTAACAAAAGATATATCAATATAATTTCCGGCTGCCCCAGAATCGATCAACGCTTTAGATCGTATGTTTTTCTGATCCCACTGTAAAGAAAGATCAACAGTCAGTTGAGGGTTTTGAGCAAGGAGTAAAATATTATGTTTTATAAGCATCTTACCCTTTTTTTGTCTTAGAAGATTTGGGCAGTTTGAGACGGAATGTTCCTTTTGCCCACAATATAAACAAAGGTTTTCAGATTTACGTCTGGCCTTTTCTTCGGGTGTAAGGGGTCCCCTTATAGCTCCAATTTCCATTGGAGTTTGATTAGATGTACCCTTTTCCTGGGTTGGAGTGTAATGATATGAACGTCGCGGTGTTACATCAAAAGAAGCCCTTTCAGCCTTCCTTTCGCGTAGTCTACGATCCAGAGTTGTGCTCAATTTTATGAGACCGTTTAAAGATTCAGGCATCTCCAAGCGGGACAACTCATCTTTTAAAGATTCAGAAAGTCCCAATCTGAATTGGTTCTTTAAACTTATTTCATTCCACTTAGAATCATCAATCCACATTTGGAACTCAGTGATGTATTCTTCTACGTTCCTTTTTCCTTGTTTCAAAGATCTTAGTTTTGTTTCTGCAGTGATCTGAGTGTGAGAGTCCTCATATAAGGAAGTCATTGCTAGAAAAAATTCTTCCAAAGAATCAAGTATTGGATGGTTATTCTCAAAAAATCTATTAGCCCATGAGCGGGGCTCCCCCTGGAGGAAAGAGATAGTGGTGCATACTTTGATTCTTTCAGAATGATAAGTCTTAGGCCTAAGTGAGAAAAGTAATTTACAAGCATTTTTAAAATCTCTATATTCACTTCGTTTACCAGTGAAGGTTTGTGGGTAATTAATATGTGGTTCAGGTGTTTCTAAACTTTTCACAGGTAAACCTTCTTTTACTAGTGTTTTAAGTGCCTTGTTTTCTGTTTGTAATTCAGTTAAAGCCCTTGCTAAGTATTCCAATTTTTGATTGATATTAGTGATTTCATTCTTTATTTCACTGGGATCCATATTTATTATTAGTGGTATGTCCTTTATTTTATAGGCCTGAAAATTCTGTGATATTCACAATCACTTTAAATGGTGAATACAAATCTATGACAAAAATAAAGGTTTTGTTGCTCTTTTCTTATAATAAGCAAGAATAAATCACTTATTCAACTTGTTATATAAGGTGAGGCTTTAGTTTAGTAATTGATTTAATATACATGAAATTATATCTTGCAATAACACATAAGAAAATGTGGATAGGCACTGATATAAGAATGATATAACAAGGAGAACCACAGAGAAAATGAGAGTAATAAATGGGTTAAATCACTCAAATGGCAGTTCAATAATATCCAGGGTAAAGTTGTTGCTTTTATGTTTAAGCAAGGTTTTCACGCACTCACACAAGCACTCAATAAAATATGTACAGTCCAAACACACTCTCATATATCCCAAATACGTATCAAAAGTACTTTTCCAGATGACAGGTTAATATACAAAAAAGACAATCGTATATAGGATTGATACAAAAATAACAAGGTAAGTATTTGTGCGTGGAGAGCGGTACTTAGCTTGTAACCAGGGAGGTTGAGGCAGCGTGGGTATGAGAGAGCAAAAAGGAGCTGACAGGCAGGCAGATTGAGCTCCGGTGACCGCTCAGTGTGAGCGCGACTTCGGCGTCTTTAGTAAGAAGTTCCGGTAAGCGTAGTAATCTGGCAGGCTGGTTCCGGTAGGGAGTAAAGGTAGCAACAGAATATGCAGCGCATATAGTAAGAAATGAGCTTAAGGACCTGAAAGACTTAGTAAAGTCTAAGAGCAAAGTTATTTCACAGGAGACAAAGTGAACTGTGAAGGAACAACTTCAATTTTCAGGCCTAGAATGAGGCTAGAGTGATTCCTTAAATAGGAAGGAAGTACTTGTGATGTGCAAATTTAAAGGTACATCACATGTCCCCCCCCCTCAGGGAATCACCCCTGGGGATTCCAGATGCGGTTTGAGGGGGTATTTCCTATGGAAAGCCCTGACCAACTGGAGTGAATGAACAGATGAATGAATGAGCCAGGAGTTATCTTCTGGGCCGTAACCTTTCCATTTAATGAGATATTCCAATTTATGTCTATTTATCCTAGAGTCAAGTATGGATTCTACCTCAAATTCCTCCTGGTTATCCACCATTACAGGAGGTGGGGGTGAGTCAGAAGTGCGAACTTTGACAGGATATGGTTTCAACAAAGAGATATGAAAAGATGGATGAATTTTATAATCTGTAGGCAATTTAAGTTTTACCACATTGGAATTGATTATTTGTTCGATTGGGAAAGGACCCAAAAACTGATTAGCAAGTTTTTTGCTTGGAACATGAAGTTTGAGATTCCTAGTTGAAAGGAGTACTAAGTCCCCAATCTTGTAATCAGGGCCTTGTCCATGAGTTAGATCATAATATCTTTTTTGATAGTTTTTTGCTTCCTTCAGATGTAACTTCAGGACATTTAGTCTTTCTTGGAGATTGGATGTAAATTCTATAGCTACAGGGGAATTTACTGCTTTGCTAGAAAGAGATATAGTGTTAGGATGAAAACCATATGTCGCATGAAAGGGGGAGGTTTTGATAGAGGCGCTTAATGAATTGTTATATGTGAATTCAGCCATGGGGAGATAAACTGACCAGTCATCTTGGAGATGTGACATATAACAACGTAAAAATTGCTCTATGGTCTGATTCAGTCTCTCTGTTAGTCCATTTGTCTGTGGATGGAAAGCAGTCGTATATCGATGGTCAATCTTTAACAGTTTACATAGAGATCTCCAGAAAGAGGATGTAAACTGGGTTCCCCTGTCTGTAACTATGTTGGTTGGTAGTCCATGTAATCTAACTACTTGGTCAAGAAAAACTCTAGCAGTTGTTATAGCTGTGGGTAATCCCTTGAGAGGGATGAAATGTGCTAGTCTGGTTAAATGATCCACTATTACCATGATCGTGTTATTTTGTTGTGAAAGAGGTAATTCAACAATTAAATCCATTGCTATGGTACTCCATGGTTTATCCGGAATAGGCAGAGGTGTGAGTAAACCAATTGGTCTTTTGTGAACTAATTTGTTTCAAGCACAATTCTCACACCCGGATACATATTCATAGATGTATTTATTCATGCCTGGCCACCAGAAATTACGTCTGGTGAGGTCAATGGTTTTTTGGATTCCCGGATGTCCAGAAATGATATCATCATGGGTATGTGAGAGGACTGATGATCTGATACTCTCGGGTACATATAATTGATTGTTATGATAGTATAGGCCGGTTTGAGGGTCTTTGGAACAATACTGGTGAGGTATTGCATCTTCTTTTAAGGCATTATGTACTTCTTGTTCTATAGGTGTGAGGACACCAATGAACTTTTCAGGTGAGATAGTATAATTACTTGGATCATGGGGTGAAGTTTCTGATATTCTAGATAGAGCATCAGCTTTCGTATTTTGAGTTCCTGGTTTGTAGGTGATGATGAAGTTAAAGTGGTCTAAGAATAAAGTCCATCTTGCTTGTCTGGCTGTCAAAGTTTTGTTCTTCTTCAAGTATTCAAGGTTCTTATGGTCAGTAAATATTATGAAGGGAAGTTTTGATCCTTCTAAGAGGTGTCTCCATTGTTCTAGAGCACTCTATAGCCAGAAGTTCCTTATCACCCACACTATAGTTAACTTCAGCACTAGTTAATGTTCTTGAGAAAAAAGCGATTGGGTGAATTTCACCATCATCACCTTGCTTTTGAGAAAGTACTGCTCCTATGCCAGTGTTTAAGGCATCCACTTCGAGTTGGAATTGAGCTTCAAAATTGGGGAGCGAAAGTATTGGAGCAGTAGTGAATAGTTCTTTAAGAGTATCAAAGGTTTCTTGTGCTTTGTCAGACCACTTTAATTTTTGATTAACACTGGTTAATTGGGTTAGTGGTCTGACTATTGAAGAAATTTTTTAATAAACTTTCGGTAAAAATTGGCGAAACCAATGAAGCGGTGTAGTGATTTTACAGTGGTGGGAATAGGCCAATCAATAATAGTAGAAATCTTTTCAGGATCCATTTGTATTTTATTAGGAGTGAGTATATAACCTAAGAATTTTATCTTAGAAACATGGAACACGCATTTTTCTAACTTGGCGTATAATTTGTGTTCCTTAAGACGAGTAAGTACCCATCTTACGTGCTTTTCGTGTTCAGAGGGAGTTTTGGAATATATCAAGATGTCATCTAAGTATATGATAACACAAATGTCCATGAGATCATGGAATATTTCATTAATAAAATGCTGAAAGGTTGCGGGAGCATTGCTCAGACCAAACGGCATCACATTATATTGGAAAAGCCCGTAGCGGGTTCTAAAGGCGGTTTTCCATTCATGACCTTCTTTCATACGTATGAGGTTATAAGCCCCCTTAAGGTCAAGTTTGGAATAGATAGTTGCTTCATTCAATCGTTCTAATAATTCAGGTATAAGTGGTAGAGGGTATCTGTTTTTAATAGTTATTTCATTTAAAGCTCTGTAATCAATGATAGGTCTTATAGTACCGTCTTTATTACGTACTAGAAACATTCCAGCTGATGCTGGTGATGTTGAATGTGATATAAAACCCTTTCGGAGGTTGTCGTCGAGATAAGAGCGTAAATAAGTTAACTCTTCTTGTGATAATGGGTATATGTTACCGTGAGGTATTTGAGACCCTGGTATTATATCAATAGGGCAGTCAAACTCCCTATGAGGAGGGAGATTTTCTGCTTCTTTTAAGTCAAACACCTCTGCCAGATCCTGATAAATTTCTGGTAGTTCTTTTTCTATGGTAGAGATTACCTGAAAAGGATAACAGGTATTTAAACAGTATGGTGATTCTAAAGTTAGCTGTGTGCTTGACCAGTCAATGCTGGGATTATGTTTGTTTAGCCAAGAAAATCCTAGAATAAGAGTATGCATATGGATAGTGATTAAATCAAAGGACAGATATTCAGTATGGCCTTTATCAGTAGTCACTAAAAGTGGTATTGTTTGATGTGTAATGGGACCATTTTGTATGTGTGTGCCGTCAATGAGTTTAACAGATACTGGTTGTGCCTTGCAAACAATAGGGATTTTATTTAATTTAACAAAAGATATATCAATATAATTTCCGGCTGCCCCAGAATCGATCAACGCTTTAGATCGTATGTTTTTCTGATCCCACTGTAAAGAAAGATCAACAGTCAGTTGAGGGTTTTGAGCAAGGAGTAAAATATTATGTTTTATAAGCATCTTACCCTTTTTTTGTCTTAGAAGATTTGGGCAGTTTGAGACGGAATGTTCCTTTTGCCCACAATATAAACAAAGGTTTTCAGATTTACGTCTGGCCTTTTCTTCGGGTGTAAGGGGTCCCCTTATAGCTCCAATTTCCATTGGAGTTTGATTAGATGTACCCTTTTCCTGGGTTGGAGTGTAATGATATGAACGTCGCGGTGTTACATCAAAAGAAGCCCTTTCAGCCTTCCTTTCGCGTAGTCTACGATCCAGAGTTGTGCTCAATTTTATGAGACCGTTTAAAGATTCAGGCATCTCCAAGCGGGACAACTCATCTTTTAAAGATTCAGAAAGTCCCAATCTGAATTGGTTCTTTAAACTTATTTCATTCCACTTAGAATCATCAATCCACATTTGGAACTCAGTGATGTATTCTTCTACGTTCCTTTTTCCTTGTTTCAAAGATCTTAGTTTTGTTTCTGCAGTGATCTGAGTGTGAGAGTCCTCATATAAGGAAGTCATTGCTAGAAAAAATTCTTCCAAAGAATCAAGTATTGGATGGTTATTCTCAAAAAATCTATTAGCCCATGAGCGGGGCTCCCCCTGGAGGAAAGAGATAGTGGTGCATACTTTGATTCTTTCAGAATGATAAGTCTTAGGCCTAAGTGAGAAAAGTAATTTACAAGCATTTTTAAAATCTCTATATTCACTTCGTTTACCAGTGAAGGTTTGTGGGTAATTAATATGTGGTTCAGGTGTTTCTAAACTTTTCACAGGTAAACCTTCTTTTACTAGTGTTTTAAGTGCCTTGTTTTCTGTTTGTAATTCAGTTAAAGCCCTTGCTAAGTATTCCAATTTTTGATTGATATTAGTGATTTCATTCTTTATTTCACTGGGATCCATATTTATTATTAGTGGTATGTCCTTTATTTTATAGGCCTGAAAATTCTGTGATATTCACAATCACTTTAAATGGTGAATACAAATCTATGACAAAAATAAAGGTTTTGTTGCTCTTTTCTTATAATAAGCAAGAATAAATCACTTATTCAACTTGTTATATAAGGTGAGGCTTTAGTTTAGTAATTGATTTAATATACATGAAATTATATCTTGCAATAACACATAAGAAAATGTGGATAGGCACTGATATAAGAATGATATAACAAGGAGAACCACAGAGAAAATTAGAGTAATAAATGGGTTAAATCACTCAAATGGCAGTTCAATAATATCCAGGGTAAAGTTGTTGCTTTTATGTTTAAGCAAGGTTTTCACGCACTCACACAAGCACTCAATAAAATATGTACAGTCCAAACACACTCTCATATATCCCAAATACGTATCAAAAGTACTTTTCCAGATGACAGGTTAATATACAAAAAAGACAATCGTATATAGGATTGATACAAAAATAACAAGGTAAGTATTTGTGCGTGGAGAGCGGTACTTAGCTTGTAACCAGGGAGGTTGAGGCAGCGTGGGTATGAGAGAGCATAGAGGAGCTGACAGGCAGGCAGATTGAGCTCCGGTGACCGCTCAGTGTGAGCGCGACTTCGGCGTCTTTAGTAAGAAGTTCCGGTAAGCGTAGTAATCTGGCAGGCTGGTTCCGGTAGGGAGTAAAGGTAGCAACAGAATATGCAGCGCATATAGTAAGAAATGAGCTTAAGGACCTGAAAGACTTAGTAAAGTCTAAGAACAAAGTTATTTCACAGGAGACAAAGTGAACTGTGAAGGAACAACTTCAATTTTCAGGCCCAGAATGAGGCTAGAGTGATTCCTTAAATAGGAAGGAAGTACTTGTGATGTGCAAATTTAAAGGTACATCACATGATGTGATATACTTGGATGGTGTTTGATACAGTGCCACATGAGAGTTTAAGGAACAATATTAAGGGACTAGGAATAGCTGAAAATGTTAGCTCATGGATAAATAACTGGAGAAAAGATAGGGAGCAAGAAGTAATAAATGGATCATACTCAGATTGGACAAAGGTAATCAGTGGAGGCTTTTTGTCATTTTACCTAAGATCTGGTTGGGAGATCTTGCTTATAGGAGGAGCTTGTGTGTTTTTAACTTTGGTGCTTTCTTTTAGTGTTTGTTTTAATCAATGGAGTCTCCCAAGGATCAGTACAGGTCCCTGTTCTTTTAATATTTTTATTAATAACGTGGAGCAAAGATTAAATAGCAACATCTCTATTTTTGCAGATGATACAAAGTTGAGGAAGGCCATTAGGTCAGGGCAGGATGAAATTGCTTTATAAGGGGATCTACAAAAATTAGAAGAATGGGCAGGTAAATGGAAAATGAGATTTAATACTGGAAAATGCAAGGTTCTATATTTTGGAAGTAAAAATAAGCAGGCAATATATTTAAATAGGACGAGACTTAGCCAGAGGAGGAAAGCGATTTGGGAGTAGTAATAGATAACAAGCTAAAGATGGGTGCACAATGCAGGGTAGCAAATAAGATACTAGCATGTATTAAAAGAGGCATTGATACAATGAAGGAAAGCAAATAATTATTTCACTATATAAATCCCTGTTAAGACCTCCCCTTGAGTATAGAGTGTAGTTCTGAGGACCAATCTAAAAAAAAAAGACATTGCAGACTTAGAAACAGTTCATAGAAGCGCCACAAAACTAATAAGGGAAATGGAGAATTTAAGCTATGAGGAGAGGTTAGCCAAACTGGGTCTGTTTTCTCTAGAAAAAAGGCGCTTGAGAGGTGACATGATTAATATATAGTATATAAATATAATTAAGGCCCATATACAGAGATGGCAGAAGCTCTGTTTATTCTCCTGCAACGGAAATGTTTTTTTCACTGTAAGAGAATAAAATTGTGGAAATCATTACCATAGGAGGTAGTGAATGCCAATACCTTAGATACATTTAAAAATGGTTTGGATACATTTCAGTCCAGAAACAGAATTCAGGGATATGATTGTTTGTGTTAAATGGGTAATCTTTTAATGGGATTAATTTAAGCTCAACTGGAGCTTTTATTGTAATTTTATTTTGATTTCTATCTGTTGATCTTTCTTTACTTTGTGTCTTTTTTCAACCTCATCTACTATATAAAATATCTGTATACATCTATAGTTATAGCCAAGGAAAGGATTATGCAGACAACGTTCAATGTAGATTAAAACTTCATCTTTATTGTGCAATACATAAAAGAAAAACTTTTATGTATTGCACAATAAAGATGAAGTTTTAATCTACATTGACCGTTGTCTGCATAATCCTTTCCTTGGCTGTGTGCTTACATCTGGGCTGCAGCAACGGTCTAAGGACTCTAAGCTCCAAAGTTCATGGAGGTTTTTTCAAGCACTGCAGATCCTCCTTTGGATTGGTCCACGGATATCACATGGTGAGAGAGGACCGGAACACACCCCCTCCCGCATAGTGGGACGCTCTGTCGAAGACGCTGCAGCATTTGGATCAGCAGGCTCTGGGAATTTGCTTTCTAGGGACGCTGATCATACACACAGAGAAGAAAGGTTAATCGGTGCACCCGTGCGGTGGTGAGTTGAGGTGGTAGTGCCTCTTGGGAACACGGTTTCCCCCTGTTATTTATCTGATATCTGTGTGTGGTAAAAGTATATATAACCCTGCAGTTCTCACGAGCCTTGAAATATGCTGCAGTTCATTACAAGTGTACAGTGAGCGTGTATAGGGGAAATTTGCTGGATACCAGTATTACTTTGACCAGTTTTTGAGCTTTGACATGTTCTCCTGTTAACCCATTTGTTTAAGTTAAGTATTTATCTTTGGACATTTTTGGATGTTACAGTTAACTTTACTTTACTTTCCATCTATAGTTATAGATATATATTTTGAGAAAAAAATACCATATATATATATATATATATAGAATAGAAGAAAACACTGCAGCACTCCAAATTGATTTTTTTAGTGATTTCGTTTCAAGCAAGAAAACATAGGCGACGTTTCGGGCTTTGCCCTTTCTCAAGCCAAGTATATATATATATATATATATATATATATATATATATATATATATATATAACACCGCATCTGTCTAGGGTGGTTACATATTCCTGTGCACCCTTCCCTTGTTTTCAGTTTGTTTGGATTTGAAAGCTTGCATTGTGTGGCTGTTTTAGGGTCTCAGGTATTGGAAAGGACCTTGACGTGGTACCTGAGCTTGTCCCATTTGGCCAGATGCGGTGACTAACCTTTCCATTTTTGCTTTTAAATCTTAGCTGAGAGCTTGTAAGTGAGTGCTGGGTTTTCTCTGTGTGTTGTATTAATTTGTTTTGTAATTTTCCCTATGGTTCTTGCACCCAGACCTGTCTGGGGTTAACTGCTTGTGGCTCTGGGGACAGCACAGCTTCCTGTGAGTGCCAGTGGCAACCAGGGCTGAGCATGTTGCAGGGTCATGGGATGTGTACCCGGTCCGGTATGATAGTGCAGTTCCCTTCCGTGTTTTGTATATGTCTAGGGTGGTTACATATTCCTGTGCACCCTTCCCTTGTTTTCAGTTTGTTTGGATTTGAAAGCTTGCATTGTGTGGCTGTTTTAGGGTCTCAGGTATTGGAAAGGACCTTGACGTGGTACCTGAGCTTGTCCCATTTGGCCAGATGCGGTGACTAACCTTTCCATTTTTGCTTTTAAATCTTAACTGAGAGCTTGTAAGTGAGTGCTGGGTTTTCTCTGTGTGTTGTATTAATTTGTTTTGTAATTTTCCCTATGGTTCTTGCACCCAGACCTGTCTGGGGTTAACTGCTTGTGGCTCTGGGGACAGCACAGCTTCCTGTGAGTGCCAGTGGCACCCAGGGCTGAGCATGTTGCAGGGTCATGGGATGTGCACCCGGTCCGGTATGAGAGTGCAGTTCCCTTACGTGTTTTGTATATATATATATATATATATAAATATTTATGAATAAATAGAATTTGCTTTGTGAAGAACATTGGAATAAAATATTAAAATGTCCTGTCAGGTAAGTGCACTTGAGAAAACATGACTGGTTTTGTGTGGCTTGTTGGGGGTTAGGCCATTCTTTCTACTTTTCTCGCTCCGTTAAATTATATGGGGTATATGTTAACGTGTTTGCAGTATTTAAAATTTGTCTTTTTGCGCAAGTTGGGTTAGCACACGAGTAAAAACTTTTTACTTTCAACTTCTAATATGGGTCGTACCCGACATGCGCAAGATGCTTACTTCTAGCAGAGTTAAAGTGTGAGCGTTATATAGCACTCTACTAGTAAACTAACCTGGAATACACCCAGTAAAACAGTTATTTTTGTACTGATTTGTACTAGATTTTTATACCTTTGTAATGGACTAACCAGATGTTTTATATTCCAAAAGCTTTCAAGACTTCACAGGTCTCTTCTTCCGATAAATTTTAAATTTACACAAAAACCTGATATTAGTTCAATAAATATCAGTCTGATATATCCCATTGATTGAATCTTATTTTTTTTATAAACTGCAGAAATATTAATCTAATGAAACTGATATGATAAAATGATGTAATTGTGGGTATTATTAAATGCTTATTCTTTACAATTAACTTAATTAATTTAATTAGTTTAATGTTAATTAATTATGCACTTTAATTGTCTTTTTGCAGATTGTCCATTGATTTCTTGCGGCATCTCTTTACTTTCATGTTTGCTATAGAGGAGATTAACAACAGGACAGATATTCTACCTAATGTTACCCTGGGATATATGATCTATGACTCATGTGCATTAGAATATGCCGCTGTAGAGAGTACTATGAAAATTTTATCAGGAGTAGAACAGTATGTCCCAAACTTCGGATGTCATGAGCGCAGTAGTTTGGTAGCGATTGTCGGACACATGATTTCGTCTTCCTCGCTTACCATATCATGGCTCACTGGACTCTACAGTTACCCACAAGTAATATCTCCTATTAATAAAGTTTAAAAGAAAAAACATTCAGCAAGATTACACGTTTTGCGGTATGGAGTGGTACGGCTATACAGCTGAAAAATTGGCCATTACGCGTGGAATGGCAGGTCTGCCGTATTACAAGTCGCTGCTGTATAGCTATACTGCAAGCATTTTAGCCTGTAATGCAACGATCCATCCATACCACTGTATTACAGGTTGTGTGGTCTGGCTAAAATGAATGGTTATAGCCTATTCCACCCTGATCCATACCGGGATCTGAGACCAGTAGTTATGGATTTTGCACAAAAAAAAGTTTCACAAAACTCATAACTAAAATGTTACTAAGTACACTAAAATCCATAAAGTACCTATTAACCCCTAAACCCCCACCCTCTCGTATCGCAAATACTATATTAAACCTATTAGCCCCTAAACCGCCAGCCCCCCACATTGCTACTAATAAAATAAACCTATTAATCCCTAAACCGCCGGCACCCCACATCGCTACTACTTTGTAATTTTTTAAGGTAAAAGAGCTTATTGGTAGTTTATTGTTAGGTTAGGGGGTGTTTTTATTTTGGGGGGCTTTTTTGTTTTTATAGCGGTATTAGATTAGGTTTAATTGTTATTATTTTGGATAATTTCATTTATTATTTTTTGTAATCTTACGGCTAGATTACGAGTTCGGCGTTAGCCTTAAAAAGCAGCGTTAAGGGGTCCTAGCGCTGTTTTTTAACGCCCGCTGGTATTATGAGTCAGGCAGGTACAGTTGTACTGCTCACTTTTCTTCCGCGACTTTTCCATACCGCAAATCCCCTTACGTCAATTGTGTATCCTATCTTTTTAATGGGATTTGCCTAACGCTGGTATTACAAGTCTTGGAAGAAGTGAGCGGTACAGTCTCTACCTCCAAGACTCCTATCGCATATAAAAGTCAGTAGTTAAGAGTTTTATGGGCTAACGGAGGTCTTCAAGATGGAGCCGTTCCTTGTCGGATGGATGAAGATAGAAGATGCCGCTTGGATGAAGATGTCTGCCGGTCCGGATGTCCTCTTTTGCCCGGATAGGATGAAGACTTCTGCTGGTCCGGATGTCCTCTTCGGCCCCATCGGATGACCACTGGTGCCCGGCTGGGTAAAAACAGCTCAAGGTAGGGTGATCTTCAATGGGGTAGTGTTAGGTTTTTTAAGGGGGGATTGGGTGGGTTTAAGAGTAGGGGTGTGGGGGTGGTGGGTTGTAATGTTGGGGGGTATTGTATTTTTTGTTTTACAGGTAAAAGAGCTGATTACTTTGGGGCAATGCCCCACAAAAAACCCTTTTAAGGGCTGGTAAAAGAGCTGATTACTTTGGGGCAATGCCCTGCAAAAGGCCCTTTTAAGGGCTGGTAAAAGAGCTGATTACTTTGGGGCAATGCCCAGCAAAAGGCCCTTTTAAGGGCTATTTGTAATTTAGTTTAGGATAGGGAATTTTATTATTTTGGGGGGCTTTTTTATTTTATTAGGGGGCTTAGATTAGGTGTAATTAGATTAAACTTCTTGTAATTTTTTTTATTTTTTGTAATTTAGTGTTTGTTTTTGTAAAATAGTTTAGTTTATTTTATTGTATTTTATTTTAGATAATTGTAGTTAATTTATTTAATTAATTTATTGATAGTGTAGTGTTATGTGTATTTGTAACTTAGGTTAGGATTTATTTTACCGGTCATTTTGTAATTATTTTAACTAGGTAGCTATTAAATAGTTATTAACTACTTAATAACTATTGTACCTAGTTAAAATAAATACAAAGTTGCCTGTAAAATAAATATAAATCCTAAAATAGCTACAACATAACTATTAGTTATATTGTAGTTATATTAGGGTTTATTTTATAGGTAAGTATTTAGTTTTAAATAGGAATAATTTATTAAATTATAGTAATTTTATTTAGATTTATTAAAAATAGATTTAAGTTAGGGGGGTGTTAGGGTTAGACTTAGGTTTAGGGGTTAATACATTTAATATAGTAGCGGCAACGTTGGGGGCGGCCGATTAGGGGATAATAATTGTATGTAGGTGGGCGGCAGATTAGGGGTTAATAAATATAATGTAGGTGTCGGCGATGTCAGGGGCAGCAGATTAGGGGTTCCTTAGTATAATGTAGGTGGCGGTGGTGTCCGGAGCGGCAGATTATGGGTTAATGATATAATGCAGGTAGCAAGGATGTCAGGGGCGGCAAATTAGGGGTTAATAAGTGTAATGTTAGGGGTGTTTAGACTTGGGGTTCATGTTAGGGTGTTAGGTGTAGACTTAGAAAGTATTTTCCCGTAGAAAACAATGGGGCTGCGTTAGGAGCTGAACGCTGCTTTTTTGCAGGTGTTAGTTTTTTTTCAGCTGTCTCAGCCCCATTGTTTCCTATTGGGAGATTGTGCACGAGCACGTTTTAGCCAGCTTACCACTACCGTAAGCAGCGCTGGTATTACAGGGAGAAGTAGCGCTAAATTTACTCAACGCTCACTTTTCTGAGGCTAACGCAGCCATTCAGAAAACATGTAATACCAGTGTTGTTTAAAGTGAGCGCATGAAAAAAAAAGGCTCGTTAGCAACGCAAGTTTTTACCGACAAAACTTGTAATCTAGCCGTTAGAGTTTTTTTTATTTTTCGTAACTTTTTTATAATGTAATTTTTTTTATTTTTTTCGTAGTGTTAGGATTTTTTTAATTTGTAATTTATTTTTTTTCCGTTAATTTTATTGTTTTAAAATAGTAATATTAGGTTACTTTACAGTTTAAACTTATTTTTTTTTATTTCACAGGTATGTTTTTATTTATTTAAAGTTAGTTATATTGTAAATTTAATTTAAAATTAGGGGGGTGTTAGGTTTAGGGGTGTTGCTATGTGGGGAGCTGGGGTTTAGGGGTTAATAGGTTTATTTTATTAGTAGCAATTTGGGGGGGGCGGCGGTTAAGGGGTTAATAGGTTTATTTAGTGTCGGCGATGTCAGGGAGCAGCTGATAAGGGGTTAATCAATTTATTTAGTGTTAGCGATGTCGGGGAGCGGTGGATTAGGGGTTAATAACTTTAGTGTCTGCGATTTTGGAGGTGGGTGGATTAGGGGTATTTAGACTAGGGGTTTATGTTAGGATGTTAGGTTTTAACATAACTTTCTTTTCCCCATAGACATAAATGGGGTTGCATTACGGTAAATGGGGTTGCATTACGGCGATCGCCATTTCGCGATCGCAGGTGTTAGTTTATTTCTAACACTTTCTCTCCATTGATGTCTATGGGGGAAAGCATGCATGAGCACGTAAAGTCAGGCCATGGGTTTTGTGTGGTATGGATCTTATTGCACCATACCGCACAACAAGAGAAGGTTTTTCAGTAACTTGTAATGGCAGCACTATAGAAAGTGCAATACTGCTACTTTTTTTGCATTATTTACGCACCCGGTATAGCGCAAAACTTGTAATCTTGGTGATTGTTTGTTAATTTATGGTTTACTTTTGTTTCACAATATTCCAGAAAGCCATAGAAATGCAGTTATCGAAGATGGAAAGTCGTCTTCTGGAATATTGTTAAACTTGCTCTCAAATGTTTACTTTCAGGAGTATACTGGGATTTTTTTATTATTATAATATTAATATCCCTACATAAACAGATAAAGAAAAGGTAATATATCTTGTTCCAAGTTTTTCAATAAATGTATTAACCCTAGAAAATAAGTTTACATCATTTATCATATCTTAGTTTCTGTAATACTTGTCACCACTTTCCCTTCATAAACATAAAATTCATATTCAATTTCGTTTGGACTAGATATTAAGTGCTGTGCAACATCATTTCTAAACATATTCAGTTTTTGTCATGGTGGTAGCAAAGGCTACGCTGCACTTACTGGATTTTCCAGCCAATGTGACCATGTTCAGTTCTGTTCACTCCTCAGATGCTCTCTTATGTTATCACCTGAAACCTATAGTTTTATTTGATGTATATCTGACCTGTCGAGTGCACCACTTTAGAAACCTTTGTATGTGAGTCAGATGCTTGTGTTGTTTTCTATATTCCCTTTGTAGCCCGTGACTTGGTTCCCAGCAGTTTTAAAGCCTGTCTCCTGGTGTCCAGCAGCAAAGTAGTGTGTGTCCTGGTGTCTGGTACCATTGAAGACTGTCTCCTGGTGTCCAGCAGCAAAGTAGTGTGTGTCCTGGTGTCTGGTACCATTGAAGCCTGTCTCCTGGTGTCTAGCGGCAAAGTAGAGTGTGTCCTGGTGTCTGGCTGCATTAAAGACTGTCTCCTGGTGTCCAGCAGCAAAGTAGTGTGTGTCCTGGTGTCTGGAAGCATTAAAGACTGTCTCCTGGTGTCCAGCAGCAAAGTAGTTTGTGTCCTGGTGTCTGGCTGCATTAAAGACGGTCTCCTGGTGTCCAGCAGCAAAGTAGTGTGTGTCCTGATGTCTGGTACCATTGAAGCCTGTCTCCTGGTGTCCAGCAGCAAAGTAGTGTGTGTCCTGGTGTCTGGCACCATTGAAGCCTGTCTCCTGGTGTCTAGCGGCAAAGTAGTGTGTGTCCTGGTGTCCAGCAGCAAAGTAGTGTGTGTCCTGGTGTCTGGTACCATTGAAGCCTGTCTCCTGGTGTCCAGCAGCAAAGTAGTTTGTGTCCTGGTGTCCAGCAGCAAAGTAGTTTGTGTCCTGGTGTCCAGCAGCAAAGTAGTTTGTGTCCTGGTGTCCAGCAGCAAAGTAGTTTGTGTCCTGGTGTCTGGCAGCAATAAAGACTGTCTCCTGGTGTCTAGCAGCAAAGTAGTTTGTGTCCTGGTGTCTGGCAGCATTAAAGACTGTCTCCTGGTGTCTAGCAGCAAAGTTGTTTGTGTCCTGGTTTCTAGCAGTTTTAAAGCCTGTCTCCTGGTATCCAGCAGCAAAGTAGTGTGTGTCCTGGTGTCTGGCTGCATTAAAGACTGTCTCCTGGTGTCCAGCAGCAAAGTAGTTTGTGTCCTTGTGTCTGGTTGCATTAAAGACTGTCTCCTGGTGTCTAGCAGCAAAGTAGTTTGTGTCCTGGTGTCTGGCAGCATTAAAGACTGTCTCCTGGTGTCTAGCAGCAAAGTTGTTTGTGTCCTGGTTTCTAGCAGTTTTAAAGCCTGTCTCCTGGTATCCAGCAGCAAAGTAGTGTGTGTCCTGGTGTCTGGCTGCATTAAAGACTGTCTCCTGGTGTCTAGCAGCAAAGTAGTTTGTGTCCTGGTGTCTGGCTGCATTAAAGACTGTCTCCTGGTGTCTAGCAGCAAAGTAGTTTGTGTCCTGGTGTCTGGCAGCAAAGTAGTGTGTGTCCTGGTGTCTGGAAGGATTAAAGACTGTCTCCTGGTGTCTAGCAGCAAAGTAGTTTGTGTCCTGGTGTCTGGCAGCATTAAAGACGGTCTCCTGGTATCCAGCAGCAAAGTAGTGAGTGTCCTGGTGTCTGGCAGCATTAAAGACTGTCTCCTGGTATCCAGCAGCAAAGTAGTTTGTGTCCTGGTGTCTGGCAGCATTAAAGACTGTCTCCTGGTATCCAGCAGCAAAGTAGTTTGTCTCCTTGTGTCTGGCAGCATTAAAGACTGTCTCCTGGTGTCCAGCAGCAAAGTAGTTTGTGTCCTTGTGTCTGGCAGCATTAAAGACTGTCTCCTGGTGTCCAGCAGCAAAGTAGTTTGTGTCCTTGTGTCTGGCAGCATTAAAGACTGTCTCCTGGTGTCCAGCAGCAAAGTAGTGTGTGTCCTTGTGTCTGGCAGCATTAAAGCCTCTCTACTGATATCCAGCAGCAAAGTAGTTTGTGTCCTGGTGTCTGGCTGCATTAAAAACTGTCTCCTGGTGTCTAGCAGCAAAGTAGTCTGTGTCCGGGTGTCTGGCTGCATTAAAGCCTCTCTACTGATATCCAGCAGCAAAGTAATGTGTGTCCTGGTATCTGGCTGCATTAAAGACTGACTCCTGGTATCCAGCAGCAAAGTAGTTTGTGTCCTTGTGTCTGGCAGCATTAAAGACTGTCTCCTGGTATCCAGCAGCAAAGTAGTTTGTGTCCTTGTGTCTGGCAGCATTAAAGACTGTCTCCTGGTATCCAGCAGCAAAGTAGTTTGTGTCCTTGTGTCTGGCAGCATTAAAGACTGTCTCCTGGTGTCCAGCAGCAAAGTAGTTTGTGTCCTGGTGTCTGGCTGCATTAAAGACTGTCTCCTGGTGTCCAGCAGCAAAGTAGTTTGTGTCCTGGTGTCTGGCTGCATTAAAGACTGTCTCCTGGTGTCTAGCAGCAAAGTAGTCTGTGTCCGGGTGTCTGGCTGCATTAAAGCATCTCTACTGATATCCAGCAGCAAAGTAATGTGTGTCCTGGTATCTGGCTGCATTAAAGACTGACTCCTGGTATCCAGCAGCAAAGTAGTTTGTGTCCTGGTGTCTGGCTGCGTTAAAGACTGTCTCCTGGTGTCTAGCAGCAAAGTAGTCTGTGTCCGGGTGTCTGGCTGCATTAAAGCCTCTCTACTGATATCCAGCAGCAAAGTAATGTGTGTCCTGGTATCTGGCTGCATTAAAGACTGACTCCTGGTATCCAGCAGCAAAGTAGTTTGTGTCCTTGTGTCTGGCAGCATTAAAGACTGTCTTCTGGTGTCCAACAGCAGAGTAGCGTGTGTCGTGCTGTCTGGTTGCATTAAAGACTGTCTCCTGGTGTCCAGCAGTAAAGTAGTTTGTGTCCTGGTGTCCAGCAGCAAAGTAGTTTGTGTCCTGGTGTCTGGCAGCAATAAAGACTGTCTCCTGGTGTCCAGCAGCAAAGTAGTTTGTGTCCTGGTGTCTGGCAGCAATAAAGACTGTCTCCTGGTGTCTAGCAGCAAAGTAGTTTGTGTCCTGGTGTCTGGCAGCAATAAAGACTGTCTCCTGGTGTCTAGCAGCAAAGTTGTTTGTGTCCTGGTTTCTAGCAGTTTTAAAGCCTGTCTCCTGGTATCCAGCAGCAAAGTAGTGTGTGTCCTGGTGTCTGGAAGCATTAAAGTCTCTCTGTCCAGTAGCAAAGTAGTGTGTGTCCTGGTGTCTGGAAGGATTAAAGACTGTCTCCTGGTGTCCAGCAGCAAAGTAGTGTGTGTCCTGGTGTCTGGCTGCATTAAAGACTGTCTCCTGGTGTCTAGCAGCAAGTAGTTTGTGTCCTGGTGTCTGGCCGCAATAAAGACAGTCTCCTGGTGTCTAGCAGCAAAGTAGTGTGTGTCCTGGTGTCTGGCTGCATTAAAGACTGTCTCCTGGTGTCTAGCAGCAAAGTAGTGTGTGTCCTGGTGTCTGGCTGCATTAAAGACTGTCTCCTGGTGTCTAGCAGCAAGTAGTGTGTGTCCTGGTGTCTGGAAGGATTAAAGACTGTCTCCTGGTGTCCAGCAGCAAAGTAGTGTGTGCCCTGGTGTCTGGCTGCATTAAAGACTGTCTCCTGGTGTCTAGCAGCAAGTAGTGTGTGTCCTGGTGTCTGGAAGGATTAAAGACTGTCTCCTGGTGTCTAGCAGCAAAGTAGTGTGTGTCCTGGTGTCTGGAAGCATTAAAGTCTCTCTGTCCAGTGGCAAAGTAGTGTGTGTCCTGGTGTCTGGCAGCATTAAAGACGGTCTCCTTGTATCCAGCAGCAAAGTAGTTTGTATCCTGGTGTCTGGCAGCATTAAAGCCTTTCTCCTGGTATCCAGCAGCAAAGTAGTTTGTGTCCTGGTGTCTGGCAGCATTAAAGACTGTCTCCTGGTATCCAGCAGCAAAGTAGTTTGTGTCCTGGTGTCTGGCAGCATTAAAGACTGTCTCCTGGTGTCCAGCAGCAAAGTAGTGTGTGTCCTGGTGTCTGGCTGCATTAAAGACTGTCTCCTGGTGTCCAGCAGCAAAGTAGTTTGTGTCCTGGTGTCTGGCAGCATTAAGGACTGTCTCCTGGTGTCCAGCAGCAAAGTTGTTTGTGTCCGGGTGTTTGGCAGCATTAAAGACTGTCTCCTGGTATCCAGCAGCAAAGTAGTGTGTGTCCTGGTGTCTGGCAGCATTAAAGACTGTCTCCTGGTGTCCAGCAGCAAAGTAGTTTGTGTCCTGGTGTCTGGCAGCATTAAGGACTGTCTCCTGGTGTCCAGCAGCAAAGTTGTTTGTGTCCGGGTGTTTGGCAGCATTAAAGACTGTCTCCTGGTATCCAGCAGCAAAGTAGTGTGTGTCCTGGTGTCTGGCAGCATTAAAGACTGTCTCCTGGTGTCCAGCAGCAAAGTAGTTTGTGTCCTGGTGTCTGGCAGCATTAAGGACTGTCTCCTGGTGTCCAGCAGCAAAGTTGTTTGTGTCCGGGTGTTTGGCAGCATTAAAGACTGTCTCCTGGTATCCAGCAGCAAAGTAGTGTGTGTCCTGGTGTCTGGCAGCATTAAAGACTGTCTCCTGGTGTCCAGCAGCAAAGTAGTGTCTGTCCTGGTGTCTGGCTGCATTAAAGACAGTCTCCTGGTATCCAGCAGCAAAGTAGTTTGTGTCCGCTATCTGGCTGCATTAAAGCCTCTCTACTGATATTCAGCAGCAAAGTAATTTGTGTCTTGCTGTCTGGCTGCATTAAAGACTGACTCCTGGTATCCAGCAACAAAGTAGCGTGTGTCCAAGGCCCCAATATTCAAAACATCGTCAGACAATATATCTGGCGATATATAAAAAAGAGGTGGGCTGAACCTTATGCTGACGAGTGGCGATGTTTCTCTTATAGGATATAATGAGAATTGCAACTTCACATTGCCACTGAGCTGTGATGTAGGCAGCGAGGAGGGGTCTGTCTTTAGAGTGTGTTTACACAAAATTCTCTGTGCATTCACTGAAATAACAAATGCTGTCTATGTAGTAACACTTGTTAGTATACACACGTAAATTCAGCTTCATTGTACATTCACTAGATTTGTCACACTGTGAAATATCGCCACTGAAAAGCAGACAAGACTGAAATGGCTAAAAAAAGGTCTAGCTAAGAGGGAGGACAATGTTTTGAATATGTTCCCCCATTACAATACATGTTATACCTATGGAAGGCCCTTGTTACTCTCACAGAACACCTTTATATTCATCATGCCTGCGATCTACTTTGTTAATAAAGACATAAAAAAACTTCTTATTAAACTATAGGAGTTGGGAATGTGGTATCTGATATATGTATATACATTCTAATCAAATTGTATTGAATGTTCACTACAGACGAAATTGTAAAAATCCCGATTTTAGGGGTCTGTCCCGCTGTACCGGGTTGCTAGCCATCTGTCCCGCATTCCCTATGTATTTCAATTCTATTGGGTCCATACTCAGAAGCAGCTGGCTTTTCTCTCCCAGGGTTAGATACCTGTTAGATTCCTTGTGGAAAAGGAATGGTATGTGGGTTAAGTAGGAGTAACCGTCTGACCTTAGGTAATGGTGACCTCTAACCCCAGGTAGTGATGATGTCTAACCCCTGGTGATAATACTACCATGCCTTCAGTTTTATACGATTAGCAGTGCTAACACCAGGGTAACGAACAGTGGCAGCCTCAGACTGCCAGCTAATGTGCTTGCCAACCCCAGGACCCCATACAATGAGTTACAGATACCAATATATGATGTAGTGTGTGTCTATCTGTATCTATAAGTTTGTATGTGTGTGTATCTGTATGCATAAGTGTAAGCTGTGTAGTGTGTGTGTCTATCTGTATCTATAAGTGTGTGTGTGTGTGTGTATCTGCATGTATAAGTGTAAGCTGTGTAGTGTGTGTGTGTGTTTGTATCTGTATGTATAAGTGTAGGCTATGTAGTGTGTGTGTATCTGCATGTAAAAGTGTATGCTATGCAGTGTGTGTGTCTACATGTATAAGTGTATGCTATGTAGTGTGTGTGTATCTGCATGTGTAAGTGTATGCTATGGAGTGTGTGTGTGTACCTGCCTGTATAAGTGTATGCTATGTAGTGTGTGTGTATCTGCATGTATAAATGTAAGCTATGAAGTGTGTGTATCTGCATGTATAAGTGTATGCTATGTAGTATGTGTGTATCTGCATGTATAAGTGTAAGCTGTGTAGTGTGTGTGTGTGTTTGTATCTGTATGTATAAGTGTAGGCTATGTAGTGTGTGTATCTGCATGTATAAGTGTATGCTATGTAGTGTGTGTGTCTGCATGTATAAGTGTATGCTATGTAGTGTGTGTGTATCTGCATGTGTAAGTGTATGCTATGGAGTGTGTGTGTGTACCTGCCTGTATAAGTGTATGCTATGTAGTGTGTGTGTGTATCTGCATGTATAAGTGTATGCTATGTAGTGTGTGTGTCTGCATGTATAAGTGTATGCTATGTAGTGTGTGTGTATCTGCATGTGTAAGTGTATGCTATGGAGTGTGTGTGTGTACCTGCCTGTATAAGTGTATGCTATGTAGTGTGTGTGTATCTGCATGTATAAATGTAAGCTATGAAGTGTGTGTATCTGCATGTATAAGTGTATGCTATGTAGTGTGTGTGTATCTGCATGTGTAAGTGTATGCTATGGAGTGTGTGTGTGCCTGCCTGTATAAGTGTATGCTATGTAGTGTGTGTGTATCTGCATGTATAAGTGTAAGCTATGTAGTGTGTGTGTATCTGCATGTATAAGTGTATGCTATGTAGTGTGTTTGTATCTGCATGTGTAAGTGTATACTATGTAGTGTGTGTGTATCTGCATGTATAAGTGTATGCTATGTAGTGTGTGTGTATCTGCATGTATAAGTGTATGCTATGTAGTGTGTGTGTATCTGTATGTATAAGTGTATGCTATGGAGTGTGTGTGTGTATCTGCCTGTATAAGTGTATGATATGTACTGTGTGTCTGCATGTGTAAGTGTATGCAATGTAGTGTGTGTGTGTATCTGCATGTGTAAGTGTATGTTATGTAGTGTGTATCTGTATGTATAAGTATATGCTATGTAGTGTGTGTGTGTGTATCTGCATGTATAAGTGTAAGCTATGTAGTGGGTGTGTGTATCTGTATGTATAAGTGTGTATCTGCATGTATAAGTGTATGCTATGTAGTGTGTGTGTATCTGTATGTATAAGTGTGTATCTGCATGTATAAGTGTAAGCTATGTAGTGTGTGCGTATCTGCCTGTATACGTGTATGATATGTAGTGTGTGTATCTGCATGTGTAAGTGTATGCTATGTAGTGTGTGTGTATCTGTATGTATAAGTGTATGCTATGTAGTGTGTGTGTGTGTGTGTATCTGCATGTATAAGTGTAAGCTATGTAGTGTGTGTGTGTATCTGTATGTATAAGTGTATGATATGTAGTGTGTGTATCTGCATGTATATATGTATGCTGTGTAGCGTGTGTGTGTGTATCTGTATGTATAAGTGTAAGCTATGTAGTGTGTGTATCTGTCTGTATAAGTGTATGATATATAGTGTGTGTATCTGCATGTGTAAGTGTATGCTATGTAGTGTGTGTATCTGTATGTGTAAGTGTATGCTATGTAGTGTGTGTGTGTATGTGCATGTATAAGTGTATGCTATGTAGTGTGTGTGTATCTGCATGTATAAGTGCATGCTATGTAGTTTGTGTGTATCTGCATGTATAAGTGTATGCTATGTAGTGTGTTTATGTGTATCTGCATGTGTAAGTATATGATATGTAGTGTGTGTATCTGCCTGTATAAGTGTATGATATATAGTGTGTGTATCTGCATGTGTAAGTGTATGCTATGTAGTGTGTGTATGTGTGTGTATCTGCATGTATAAGTGTATGCTGTGTAGTGTGCGTATCTGTATGTATAAGTGTGTGTGTGTATCTGCATGTATAAGTGTATGCTATGCAGTGTGTGTGTGTATCTGCATGTATAAGTGTATGCTGTGTAGTGTGTGTGTGTGTGTGTGTATCTGCATGTATAAGTGTATGCTATGCAGTGTGTGTGTGTATCTGCATGTATAAGTGTATGCTGTGTAGAGTGTGTGTGTATCTGTATGTATACGTGAGTGTGTATCTGCATGTATAAGTGTATGCTGTAAAGTGTGTGTATCTGTATGTATAAGTGTGTGTGTATCTGCATGTATAAGTGTATGCTGTGTAGTGTGTGTGTGTGTGTATCTGTATTTATAAGTGAGTGTGTATCTGCATGTATAAGTGTATGCTATGTAGTGTGTGTGTATCTGCATGTGTAAGTGTATGCTGTGTAGTGTGTGTGTATCTGTATGTATAAGTGTAAGCTATGTAGTGTGTGTGTATCTGCATGTGTAAGTGTATGCTATGTAGTGTGTGTGTGTGTATCTGCATGTATAAGTGTATGCTATGTAGTGTGTGTGTGTATCTGCATGTGTAAGTGTATGCTATGTAGTGTGTGTGTATCTGTATGTATAAGTGTATGCTATGTAGTGTGTGTGTATCTGCATGTATAAGTGTATGCTATGTAGTGTGTGTGTATCTGCATGTATAAGTGTATGCTATGTAGTGTGTGTGTATCTGCATGTATAAGTGTATGCTATGTAGTGTGTGTGTATCTGCATGTATAAGTGTATGCAATGTAGTGTGTGTGTATCTGCATGTGTAAGTATATGTTATGTAGTGTGTGTATATCTGCATGTGTAAGTATATGTTATGTAGTGTGTGTATATCTGCATGTATAAGTGTATGCTATGTAGTGTGTGTGTATCTGCATGTATAAGCATATGCTATGTAGTGTGTGTGTATCTGCATGTATAAGTGTATGCTATGTAGTGTGTTTGTGTGTGTATCTGCATGTATAAGTGTATGCTATGTAGTGTGTGTGTATCTGCATGTATAAGTGTATGCTATGTAGTGTGTGTGTATCTGCCTGTATAAGTGTATGCTATGTAGTGTGTGTGTATCTGCTTGTATAAGTGTATGCTATGTAGTGTGTGTGTATCTGCATGTATAAGTGTATGCTATGTAGTGTGTGTGTATCTGCATGTATAAGTGTATGCTATGTAGTGTGTGTGTATCTGCATGTATAAGTGTATGCTATGTAGTGTGTGTGTATGTGCATGTATAAGTGTATGCTATGTAGTGTGTGTGTGTATCTGCATGTATAAGTGTATGCTATGTAGTGTGTGTGTGTATCTGCATGTGTAAGTGTATGCTATGTAGTGTGTGTGTATCTGCATGTATAAGTGTATGCTATGTAATGTGTGTGTATCTGCATGTATAAGTGTATGCTATGTAGTGTGTGTGTATCTGCATGTATAAGTGTATGATATGTAGTGTGTGTATCTGCATGTGTAAGTGTATGCTATGTAGTGTGTGTGTATCTGCATGTATAAGTGTATGCTATGTAGTGTGTGTATATCTGCATGTGTAAGTATATGTTATGTAGTGTGTGTATATCTGCATGTATAAGTGTATGCTATGTAGTGTGTGTGTATCTGCATGTATAAGCATATGCTATGTAGTGTGTGTGTATCTGCATGTATAAGTGTATGCTATGTAGTGTGTGTGTATCTGTATGTATAAGTGTATGCTATGTAGTGTGTGTGTATCTGCATGTATAAGTGTATGCTATGTAGTGTGTGTGTATCTGTATGTATAAGTGTATGCTATGTAGTGTGTTTGTGTGTGTATCTGCATGTATAAGTGTATGCTATGTAGTGTGTGTGTATCTGCATGTATAAGTGTATGCTATGTAGTGTGTGTGTATCTGCCTGTATAAGTGTATGCTATGTAGTGTGTGTGTATCTGCCTGTATAAGTGTATGCTATGTAGTGTGTGTGTATCTGCATGTATAAGTGTATGCTATGTAGTGTGTGTGTATCTGCATGTATAAGTGTATGCTATGTAGTGTGTGTGTATCTGCATGTATAAGTGTATGCTATGTAGTGTGTGTGTATCTGCATGTATAAGTGTATGCAATGTAGTGTGTGTGTATCTGCATGTGTAAGTATATGTTATGTAGTGTGTGTATATCTGCATGTGTAAGTATATGTTATGTAGTGTGTGTATATCTGCATGTATAAGTGTATGCTATGTAGTGTGTGTGTATCTGCATGTATAAGCATATGCTATGTAGTGTGTGTGTATCTGCATGTATAAGTGTATGCTATGTAGTGTGTTTGTGTGTGTATCTGCATGTATAAGTGTATGCTATGTAGTGTGTGTGTATCTGCATGTATAAGTGTATGCTATGTAGTGTGTGTGTATCTGCCTGTATAAGTGTATGCTATGTAGTGTGTGTGTATCTGCCTGTATAAGTGTATGCTATGTAGTGTGTGTGTATTTGCATGTATAAGTGTATGCTATGTAGTGTGTGTGTATCTGCATGTATAAGTGTATGCTATGTAGTGTGTGTGTATCTGCATGTATAAGTGTATACTATGTAGTGTGTGTGTATCTGTATGTGTAAGTGTATGCTATGTAGTGTGTGTGTATCTGCATGTATAAGTGTATGCTATGTAGTGTGTGTGTATCTGCATGTATAAGTGTATGCTATGTAGTGTGTGTGTATCTGCATGTGTAAGTGTGTGTGTATCTGCATGTGTAAGTGTATGCTATGTAGTGTGTGTGTGTATCTGCATGTATAAGTATATGCTATGTAGTCTGTGTGTGTATCTGCATGTATAAGTGTATGCTATGTAGTGTGTGTGTGTGTGTATCTGCATGTATAAGTGTATGCTAAAACTTAGTAAACAATGTAGTAATGCAGCGAGTAAGGCTAGCAGAATGCTTGGATGTATTGGTAGAGGTATTTGCAGCAGAAATAGTAAGGTTCTTATGCCACTTTATAGATCATTAGTTAGGCCTCATCTTGAGTATTGTGTGCAGTTCTGGAGGCCATATCTTCAGAAGGATATTAACAAACTTGAATCTGTGCAAAGGAGGGCTACCAAAATGGTACATGGTCTAAAAAATAAAACTTACCAGGATAGGCTCAATGACCTAAATATGTATAGCTTAGAGGAGAGAAGCGAAAGAGGTGATATGATAGCAACTTTCAAGTACATTAAAGGGTTTAGTAAAACTGAGGCTGTGGGTATTTTACATAAAATGGAAAATTCAAGAACAAGGGGTCATGAGCTCAAGCTAAAGGGTAGTAGATTCAGGAGTAATTTGAGGAAGCACTTCTTTACAGAAAGAGTGATTGATGTATGGAATAAACTTCCTCAAGAGGTAGTAGCAACAAACACTGTGGGGGACTTTAAAAATGCATGGGACAAGCATAAGGCTATCCTACGAACTAGATAAGTTTATACTGTTAGGTAAGGTCGGGCAGACTTGCTGGGCCTATGGCTCTTATCTGCCGTCAATATCTATGTTTCTATGTTTCTATGTTTCTATGCTGTAAAGTGTGTGTATCTGTATGTATAAGTGTGTGTGTATCTGCATGTATAAATGTATGCTATGTAGTGTGTGTATCTGCATGTGTAAGTGTATGCTATGTATAGTGTGTGTATATGCATGTGTAAGTGTATGCAATGTAGTGTGTGTGTATCTGTATGTATAAGTGTATGCTATGTAGCATGTGTGTGTATGTGCATGTGTATGCTATGTAGTGTGTGTGTATCTGTATGTGCATGTGTATGCTATGTAGTGTGTGTGTATCTGTATGTATAAATGTATGCTATGTAGTGTGTGTGTATCTGCATGTATAAGTGTATGCTATATAGTGTGTGTGTGTGTATCTGCATGTATAAGTGTATGCTATGTAGTGTGTGTATATCTGCATGTATAAGTGTATACTATGTAGTGTGTGCGTATCTGCCTGTATACGTGTATGATATGTAGTGTGTGTATCTGCATGTGTAAGTGTATGCTATGTAGTGTGTGTGTATCTGCATGTATAAGTGTATGCTATGTAGTGTGTGTATATCTGCATGTATAAGTGTATGCTATGTAGTGTGTGTGTATCTGCATGTGTAAGTGTATACTATGTAGTGTGTGTGTATCTGCATGTATAAGTGTATGCTATGTAGTGTGTGTGTATCTGCATGTATAAGTGTATACTATGTAGTGGGTGTGTATCTGCATGTATAAGTGTATACTATGTAGTGTGTGTGTATCTGCATGTATAAGTGTATGCTATGTAGTGTGTGTATATGCATGTGTAAGTGTATACTATGTAGTGTGTGTGTATCTGAATGTATAAGTGTATGCTATGTAGTGTGTGTGTATCTGCCTGTATAAGTGTATGCTATGTAGTGTGTGTGTATCTGCATGTATAAGTGTATGCTATGTAGTGTGTGTGTATCTGCATGTATAAGTGTATGCTATGTAGTGTGTGTGTGTATCTGAATGTATAAGTGTATGCTATGTAGTGTGTGTGTATCTGCATGTATAAGTGTATGCTATGTAGTGTGTTTGTGTATCTGCATGTATAAGTGTATGCTATGTAGTGTGTGTGTATCTGCATGTATAAGTGTATGCTATGTAGTGTGTGTGTATCTGCATGTATAAGTGTATGCTATGTAGTGTGTGTGTGTATCTGCATGTGTAAGTATATGCTATGTAGTGTGTGTGTATCTGCATGTATAAGTGTATGCTATGTAGTGTGTGTGTATCTGCATGTATAAGTGTATGCTATGTAGTGTGTGTGTATCTGCATGTGTAAGTGTATGCTATGTAGTGTGTGTGTGTATCTGCATGTGTAAGTGTATGCTATGTAGTGTGTGTATCTGCATGTGTAAGTGTATGCTATTTAGTGTGTGTGTGTATCTGCATGTATAAGTGTATGCTATGTAGTGTGTGTGTATCTGCATGTGTAAGTGTATGCTATGTAGTGTGTGTGTGTGTGTGTGTGTGTGTATCTGTATGTATAAGTGTGTATCTGCATGTATAAGTGTATGCTATGTAGTGTGTGTGTATCTGCATGTGTACGTGTATGCTATGTAGTGTGTGTGTATGTGCATGTATAAGTGTATGCTATGTAGTGTGTGTGTGTATCTGCATGTATAAGTGTATGCTATGTAGTGTGTGTGTGTATCTGCATGTGTAAGTGTATGCTATGTAGTGTGTGTGTATCTGCATGTATAAGTGTATGCTATGTAATGTGTGTGTATCTGCATGTATAAGTGTATGCTATGTAGTGTGTGTGTATCTGCATGTATAAGTGTATGATATGTAGTGTGTGTATCTGCATGTGTAAGTGTATGCTATGTAGTGTGTGTGTATCTGCATGTATAAGTGTATGCTATGTAGTGTGTGTATATCTGCATGTGTAAGTATATGTTATGTAGTGTGTGTATATCTGCATGTATAAGTGTATGCTATGTAGTGTGTGTGTATCTGCATGTATAAGCATATGCTATGTAGTGTGTGTGTATCTGCATGTATAAGTGTATGCTATGTAGTGTGTGTGTATCTGTATGTATAAGTGTATGCTATGTAGTGTGTGTGTATCTGCATGTATAAGTGTATGCTATGTAGTGTGTGTGTATCTGTATGTATAAGTGTATGCTATGTAGTGTGTTTGTGTGTGTATCTGCATGTATAAGTGTATGCTATGTAGTGTGTGTGTATCTGCATGTATAAGTGTATGCTATGTAGTGTGTGTGTATCTGCCTGTATAAGTGTATGCTATGTAGTGTGTGTGTATCTGCCTGTATAAGTGTATGCTATGTAGTGTGTGTGTATCTGCATGTATAAGTGTATGCTATGTAGTGTGTGTGTATCTGCATGTATAAGTGTATGCTATGTAGTGTGTGTGTATCTGCATGTATAAGTGTATGCTATGTAGTGTGTGTGTATCTGCATGTATAAGTGTATGCAATGTAGTGTGTGTGTATCTGCATGTGTAAGTATATGTTATGTAGTGTGTGTATATCTGCATGTGTAAGTATATGTTATGTAGTGTGTGTATATCTGCATGTATAAGTGTATGCTATGTAGTGTGTGTGTATCTGCATGTATAAGCATATGCTATGTAGTGTGTGTGTATCTGCATGTATAAGTGTATGCTATGTAGTGTGTTTGTGTGTGTATCTGCATGTATAAGTGTATGCTATGTAGTGTGTGTGTATCTGCATGTATAAGTGTATGCTATGTAGTGTGTGTGTATCTGCCTGTATAAGTGTATGCTATGTAGTGTGTGTGTATCTGCCTGTATAAGTGTATGCTATGTAGTGTGTGTGTATTTGCATGTATAAGTGTATGCTATGTAGTGTGTGTGTATCTGCATGTATAAGTGTATGCTATGTAGTGTGTGTGTATCTGCATGTATAAGTGTATACTATGTAGTGTGTGTGTATCTGTATGTGTAAGTGTATGCTATGTAGTGTGTGTGTATCTGCATGTATAAGTGTATGCTATGTAGTGTGTGTGTATCTGCATGTATAAGTGTATGCTATGTAGTGTGTGTGTATCTGCATGTGTAAGTGTGTGTGTATCTGCATGTGTAAGTGTATGCTATGTAGTGTGTGTGTGTATCTGCATGTATAAGTATATGCTATGTAGTCTGTGTGTGTATCTGCATGTATAAGTGTATGCTATGTAGTGTGTGTGTGTGTGTATCTGCATGTATAAGTGTATGCTATGTAGTGTGTGTGTGTGTGTATCTGCATGTATAAGTGTATGCTAAAACTTAGTAAACAATGTAGTAATGCAGCGAGTAAGGCTAGCAGAATGCTTGGATGTATTGGTAGAGGTATTTGCAGCAGAAATAGTAAGGTTCTTATGCCACTTTATAGATCATTAGTTAGGCCTCATCTTGAGTATTGTGTGCAGTTCTGGAGGCCATATCTTCAGAAGGATATTAACAAACTTGAATCTGTGCAAAGGAGGGCTACCAAAATGGTACATGGTCTAAAAAATAAAACTTACCAGGATAGGCTCAATGACCTAAATATGTATAGCTTAGAGGAGAGAAGCGAAAGAGGTGATATGATAGCAACTTTCAAGTACATTAAAGGGTTTAGTAAAACTGAGGCTGTGGGTATTTTACATAAAATGGAAAATTCAAGAACAAGGGGTCATGAGCTCAAGCTAAAGGGTAGTAGATTCAGGAGTAATTTGAGGAAGCACTTCTTTACAGAAAGAGTGATTGATGTATGGAATAAACTTCCTCAAGAGGTAGTAGCAACAAACACTGTGGGGGACTTTAAAAATGCATGGGACAAGCATAAGGCTATCCTACGAACTAGATAAGTTTATACTGTTAGGTAAGGTCGGGCAGACTTGCTGGGCCTATGGCTCTTATCTGCCGTCAATATCTATGTTTCTATGTTTCTATGTTTCTATGCTGTAAAGTGTGTGTATCTGTATGTATAAGTGTGTGTGTATCTGCATGTATAAATGTATGCTATGTAGTGTGTGTATCTGCATGTGTAAGTGTATGCTATGTATAGTGTGTGTATATGCATGTGTAAGTGTATGCAATGTAGTGTGTGTGTATCTGTATGTATAAGTGTATGCTATGTAGCATGTGTGTGTATGTGCATGTGTATGCTATGTAGTGTGTGTGTATCTGTATGTGCATGTGTATGCTATGTAGTGTGTGTGTATCTGTATGTATAAATGTATGCTATGTAGTGTGTGTGTATCTGCATGTATAAGTGTATGCTATATAGTGTGTGTGTGTATCTGCATGTATAAGTGTATGCTATGTAGTGTGTGTATATCTGCATGTATAAGTGTATACTATGTAGTGTGTGCGTATCTGCCTGTATACGTGTATGATATGTAGTGTGTGTATCTGCATGTGTAAGTGTATGCTATGTAGTGTGTGTGTATCTGCATGTATAAGTGTATGCTATGTAGTGTGTGTATATCTGCATGTATAAGTGTATGCTATGTAGTGTGTGTGTATCTGCATGTGTAAGTGTATACTATGTAGTGTGTGTGTATCTGCATGTATAAGTGTATGCTATGTAGTGTGTGTGTATCTGCATGTATAAGTGTATACTATGTAGTGGGTGTGTATCTGCATGTATAAGTGTATACTATGTAGTGTGTGTGTATCTGCATGTATAAGTGTATGCTATGTAGTGTGTGTATATGCATGTGTAAGTGTATACTATGTAGTGTGTGTGTATCTGAATGTATAAGTGTATGCTATGTAGTGTGTGTGTACCTGCCTGTATAAGTGTATGCTATGTAGTGTGTGTGTATCTGCATGTATAAGTGTATGCTATGTAGTGTGTGTGTATCTGCATGTATAAGTGTATGCTATGTAGTGTGTGTGTGTATCTGAATGTATAAGTGTATGCTATGTAGTGTGTGTGTATCTGCATGTATAAGTGTATGCTATGTAGTGTGTTTGTGTATCTGCATGTATAAGTGTATGCTATGTAGTGTGTGTGTATCTGCATGTATAAGTGTATGCTATGTAGTGTGTGTGTATCTGCATGTATAAGTGTATGCTATGTAGTGTGTGTGTGTATCTGCATGTGTAAGTATATGCTATGTAGTGTGTGTGTATCTGCATGTATAAGTGTATGCTATGTAGTGTGTGTGTATCTGCATGTATAAGTGTATGCTATGTAGTGTGTGTGTATCTGCATGTGTAAGTGTATGCTATGTAGTGTGTGTGTGTATCTGCATGTGTAAGTGTATGCTATGTAGTGTGTGTATCTGCATGTGTAAGTGTATGCTATTTAGTGTGTGTGTGTATCTGCATGTATAAGTGTATGCTATGTAGTGTGTGTGTATCTGCATGTGTAAGTGTATGCTATGTAGTGTGTGTGTGTGTGTGTGTGTGTATCTGTATGTATAAGTGTGTATCTGCATGTATAAGTGTATGCTATGTAGTGTGTGTGTATCTGCATGTGTACGTGTATGCTATGTAGTGTGTGTGTATCTGCATGTGTAAGTGTATGCTATGAAGTATGTGTGTATCTGCATGTGTAAGTGTATGCTATGTAGTGTGTGTGTATCTGCATGTATAAGTGTATGCTATGTAGTGTGTGTGTGTATCTGCATGTGTAAGTGTATGCTATGTAGTGTGTGTGTATCTGCATGTATAAGTGTATGCTATGTAGTGTGTGTGTGTGTATCTGCATGTGTAAGTGTATGCTATGTAGTGTGTGTGTATCTGCATGTATAAGTGTATGTTATGTAGTGTGTATGTATCTGCATGTGTAAGTGTATGCTATGTAGTGTGTGTGTATCTGCATGTATAAGTGTATGCTATGTAGTGTGTATGTGTGTATCTGCATGTATAAGTGTATGCTATGTAGTGTGTGTGTATGTGCATGTGTAAGTGTAGTGTGTGTGTGTGTATCTGCATTTGTAAGTGTATGCTATGTAGTGTGTGTATCTGCATGTATAAGTGTATGCTATGTAGTGTGTGTGTATCTGCATGTGTAAGTGTATGCTATGTAGTGTGTGTGTGTATCTGCATGTATAAGTGTATGCTATGTAGTGTGTATGTGTGTATCTGCATGTATAAGTGTATGCTATGTAGTGTGTATGTATGTGCATGTGTAAGTGTAGTGTGTGTGTGTGTATCTGCATGTGTAAGTGTATACTATGTAGTGTGCTACTCTACATTTTTGCTGACTTTAAAGGCCAGAATCTAGAATATTAATGGGGAAAGCAGAGAGCAGTTTTAAAGAATCTATTATTAAATGTCCAATTAAGATAAAAATATTTAGCAATGTCTCTGCAAAGGCTAAATAAATACAGAGCTCACATAGCTATACCAGTGGTTTGAGCTTGTGTTTGATTTGCTGCCTAAGAGTATTAAACGATAAGACTTTATTTAGAATTTTATTTATATTACTTTGGTCTTATGATTTTTATTAAGCCCCTGCCCCTGCCCACCACATTTCAAATTTTTGCTGCGGTGGGGGGTGAATGGGATGTCCCTCTTTTGAATTTTGAAATGTTGGGAGGTATGGTGTTGTCATGAAAAGTGTTTTTCTTATACAATCAGTACTTGGATGAATAGTTCTGTCCTGAAAGGGTTAACCCTTGATGGCATTTGGACATTCCATGCCATCCTAACAGTGCTGGGCTTTAACAATATTAGGATGGCATGGAATGCCCTACCATATATGGCGTCCTGCTGCTTCTACCTTTGATGAAGGCAAGGATAGGCCTGGGGGTGTGCCTAGCAGCATAGACAGTTCCTCATGATCCAATTCTGGCCTTGAAATCATGTGATCACATAGACAATTGTGTGATTTGATTTTTACTAATGTCTAGGACTTAAGAGGTCTGAGATCAAGGGGCCCGATCCGATATGCAGCATCGCCCACAAAAGCCGGCGATGCCGAATTTTGCGCGGGTTTGGTATCCTATATACGGCGTAACCTAGAAGTTACGCTCGTATATTTCTGCCTTCACCCGTAGATTTTTGGGCCATAGGCAGGTATACCAAACCCGCGCAGTTTGGTATCCAATATACAGCGTAAGGACTTACATGGCGAAAATGGAGAAATCTTACTCCATTTTCACCTCACCACAAAATGCAGCCGTAGAAAGCCTTACGCTGTCTATTGGAGCCCCGTAACTCCCTAAACTACCTGCTAAATAAAACCTAACACCTAACGCATGCGCAATGTCTATCTACCTGTCAACCGCGATCCCCCGCCGCAATCCCTAATAAAGTATTTAACCCTTAAACCGCCGCTCCCGGACCCAGCTGCCACCTACATTAAAAGTATAACCCCCTAATGTGATCCCCCTACACCGTCACCAGCTACATTACATACCCCCTAATGTGAGCTCCTACCCCGCCGCCACCTATATTACCTACCCCTAATGTGAGCCCCCTACACCACCGCCACCTACATTAACTACCCCCTAATGTGAGCTCCTACCCCGCTGCCAGCTATATTACCTACCCACTAATGTGAGCTCCTACCCCACCGCCAGCTATATTAAAATTATTAACCCCTAATTTAATCCCCCTACCCCGCCGCCAGCTATATTAATTACATTAACCCCTAATTTAAACCCCCTACACCGCCGCCAGCTATATTAAATTAATTAACCCATAATCTAATCCCCCTACACCGCCGCCAGCTATATTAAATAGATTAAAAGAGACCTAAGTCCCCAGAGGGCGCTAGAGGTATTATTATCATAAATGTACTAATGCAATGCAAAGTGATGGTCGCAGTGAGAAATCAACAATAAAAACAATTTAAAACAACAGATAAAGTAATACTTAGAGTGTGCATATAAATGGAAAGGGGAACCTCATTAAATGTTGCCAAACTCCATTGGATCGTCCATAATCATCCTAGAAAGTTCCAATAGGATGTATGATGTTTCAGATAAGTCCCCGAATGTAGTTGGGCTCCAATGTTTTCGGCTGCACTCTTCAAAAACTGTCCCCAGCTGGGAATAGGACTTCTAAATAAGGATGAGAAAGAGGCGCACAAATGTGTGTATCTGCATGAACTGGAAACAATGAACTGCTGGTATTGTATGTACAGGGTACTCACACAGTGTCGGAGCACACCAATGTGCTTGTGGAAACGGGCTGGTAATCAGAGCAAACCAACTGGCTCTTCTCCGGTATGCAGCACTCCGCTTGCTTGTTTGTTATCAGCGTGTATATTCAAGACAAAAAGTATTTTGAGTAAAATCAAATAATACTTTAATATTATAGAATAGTATACAAGCCTTAGGATATAACAATGTCTCTGGTGGTGTGCTCTGACACTGTGTGAGTACCCTGTACATACAATACCAGCAGTTCATTGTTTCCAGTTCATGCAGATACACACATTTGAGCGCCTCTTTCTCATCCTTATTTATATTAAATAGATTAACCCCTAATCTAATCCCCCAACACCGCCGCCAGCTATATTAAATACATTAACCCCTAATCTAATCCCCCTATACCGCTGCCAGCTATAATAAATACATTAACCCATAATCTAATCCCCCTATACCGCCGCCAGATATATTAAATACATTAATCCCTAATCTAATCCCCCTATACCACCGCCAGATATAATAAATAGATTAACCCCTAATCTAATCCCCCTACACCGCCGCCAGCTATATTAAATAGATTAACCCCTAATCTAATCCCCCTACACTGCCGCCAGCTATATTAACTATATTAACCCTAATTATATTAGGGTTAATATAGTTAATATAGTTATTATATTATATATATTAACTATATTAACCCTAATTATATTAGGGTTAATATAGTTAATATCGTTATTATATTATATATATATATATATATATATATATATATATTAAGTATAATAACCCTATCTAACTCTAACATCCCTAACTAAATTCTTATTAAAATAAATCTAATTAATATTAATATTATTAATTAAAATATTCCTATTTAAATCTAAATACTTACCTATAAAATAAACCCTAAGATAGCTACAATGTAATTAATAATTACATTGTAGCTATTTTAGGGTTTATATTTATTTTACAGGTAACTTGGTATTTATTTTAACTAGGTACAATAGCTATTAAAGTTAATAACTATTTAATAGCTACCTAGTTAAAATAATTACCAATTTACCTGTAAAATAAATCCTAACCTAAATTACAAATACACCTACACTATCAATAAATTAAATAAACTACAAATATCTAAACTAAAATACAATTAAATAAACTAAACTAAATTACAAAAAAAAACAAACACTAAATTACAAAAATAAAAAAAAATTAAGAAAACACTGGCATCTCCTAAAAAATGACCCAATTCTACCACCATACCCAAGGGTAATTTATAGGAGAGCACAAAATGTTAAAATGATTCTTGCACCAAGTGAGTACAAAAAACAGAATAAAAATAAGAAATCTTTTGAGAGAGATCTAAAAGGAGGGGATGTGAAAGGTTTTTTCCCCTGCCATGTATGCAGAGCATGCCAGTATGGCATTAAAAAGAAAACTGTTAGGACTCCTAATAACACTAAGGAGTGTACAATAGAAAACACAATAAGGTGCAATAATAAAGGAGTAATCTATATGCTGCAATGCTCTTGTGAACTTTTTTACATAGGAGAAACGACGCAAATGCTAAGGGACAGAATAAGGGAGCATATCTGTAACATCAAAAAAGGGAACCTGGACACTTATCTTTATAAACATTTTAGGGAAATACACAAAAATAGAGTCTCAGATATGAAGTATTGGGGATTATATAAAGTGAAACCCAATTGGAGAGGGGGAGATTTAGAAGCATCTATTCTAAAAAAAGAAGCAGAATTCATATACAACTTCAACACGATTCACCCCCACGGTTTGAATTCAGAATTGGATATATCTCCTTTTCTAGGCACGCAGTAATCACTATCTTTAATAAATTTGTATAACTAGTTTTAGTCACTAAAAAATGTATTAACCTAGAGATTTTTTCTAAAAAAAAAAAAAAAAAAAAAGGATAATTAATTCCCTTACACAAACATATCACCACCTTATTTGTTTTTCTCTCCTCCCCCCTTTGTAATAGTATCTATATAATGGAGCCACTAAAATAAAGGGATACATTTTTTCCCTTGCACAAACATATGACCACCTTATTTGTTTTTCTCCCCTTTCACTTTTTTAATAGTACCTATATAATGGAGCCACTTGAAAATTCTTTACCTAAGACACTTGGAAAAATAATGTATTTATATAAAAAATTATTTGGGATTATTATTTTAAAATAAATGGATCTCCAAATTAATTTATTCTAAAGATTTGTCAAAAGTTTAAAATGTTAATAGGAGTAATAGAAAATGAATGTGAAAATTAAATAAACTGGTAAAATATAAATGGTTGAACCCCTTGGCATATGTGAAGTAATGGAGAAAGGCTGTTAGGAATAATGAAAAAAGAAATCGGTTAACCACTCTGATATGACCTGAATAAGAAATAAAAAGTTAGAAAACAAAATAGGATATTTGAACAAAACGACTCTAGGACCCAGTGGAAAAGAGAAGCATTGAATGGACCAATGGAAATCAAGTCAGTGCTATATAAAGGTGTAAGGTGTGATCACACTTTATCTTGATAAAGCCAGGGTTGCTGGTGAAACGTGTTGATATCTGTGTGAACACCAAGAAAGAAAAAGCCTGTTTTTTTCCTGCGTACAGAAGTACTTAAGTGCAGGAGATTGAGGAACTACAAACACAAAAGCTAACTTGCGCAAGTTACAGAAACAAAAGGATTGTCTACAGTTTGGTGCTGTAATCAGAGCACTTCTACAAAGACCAGTGACAAGGTATCACAAAGGGGAATCACCTACCGGAACCCCTTGTCTGAGAGTCAAACTGAGGACACATAGGAACCGCCGGGAAGCCGTGAGTAGTAACAGCTCACAAGTGAGGGTAAGAAAATCACCTCTAAACACTGTTTGGAACATTCCTTTTCTACAAATTAAGCTCACTGAGGATACAAAGAGGTAACTGTGAAACCGTAATTTATCACAACATAAATATAAGGATAAAGAACACAGCCCTCAGTAATTTATCTCCAATTACTTACAAATGCTTTGATGAACTTTTTAGATACACAAAATTACAACCAATATAAGTAAACAGCCATTGTGGGGACACCATTAATAATCAGTCTCGCATTTAAATTGTTTTAACTAATTGTTAGTTTTTGCTACATATTTGTAATTTTAAAGTTGATTAGATATAAAATATCGATTAGAGACAAATATTATTAATTGTGTTGAAATAAAAGAATACATTCTATCTAAAATCTTTGAACAAAGGATACAAAAGTGCAGATAAATCCTTTTATTGGTGTATGAAACAAATTTATATCTGAATTTTAGAAATTTTATGAATTGATCGATATAGTGTTGCAACACTTAGGGATTGGGATTTATTTTATCTTGGTATTATCATGTTTTTATTTTGAAAATAAATTGTAGAAGAATTTTTCACTTATTCTGTCCAAGGTCCAGTTTTTTCTACATATTTAGCTAACGACTTCCATACACACCTTTATCCCTTTTGCAGATTAAGCGCCTAATCTCCATAACTTTTTCACTTTATACACCTTTCTATCTGGGAAGTAGATAGTAGGAGAATAAGGCAAGGGATATTAACTCTTAAGCGCTAGTTTATTTAACCCCCTTTTTTGTGAGTAAAAAAGGATTGGAAAAATGTAACAGAATATGATAAAGTGTCAGTTCAGAGGCTGTGAGTGTGAAGTAGTGTCTCTATCATGGATCATTGCTGTTAGTTGTTTATATATTAAGGTAAACACCAGGGTGGGAGGTGGAGGGAGGCTTGGTGGGCTAGTGCATGCAGAGAGCCTGTAGGATTGCTTGTTACTGTGAGGTCTTCAAATATTTGTATGCAGAAAGGGATATTTAAATGTATGTTTGCAGAGAGCCTGTAGGATTGCTTGTTGCTGTCAGGTCTGTATGAGAGAGAGTTTTAAAGGTAAGACTTCCTGTTAATAAAGGGTAGGTGTGAGCCGGCACTCACTGGAGATGGCCGCATTTTAATTGAGCTCCATAATATTGGCCCAAGAAACAGCTCATTATGCTGTAAAAAGCAAAAATGTAAGCAAGAAATTAGGCAGCATTGCTAAGGAAGAAGCAAGGATCCCTTTCGGCGACAGATAGGAGCTGAAGTGAGGACAGTTGTAACACAACGCATCACGGCCTACTAAACCAGGTGGTACAAGCAGAGGAACAGCCGACCTTCACTGAGCTACATGCAGCAAGCTTTCTTGAGCAGACAGCACAGAATAACAGCGCACATCAAGGTAATTAATCCCCTGTAAGCCACGCAACCTCTCAAGCCGCATCAGTCTAAAAATCTTCCCCATTTGTGACGGTCGCCATTTTGACAAGCAGACAGCTTATTCAGAGCATTGGGGGGCAGAGATGATATATTGCAACCCTCCGTAAACCGCTACTAGCTATATGGGAGAATATATCAATTAAGGCAGCATAATAAAAAATAATCTCTATCACTGGGTCTAAGATGAAAAAACCTATTACATATAGCACTCTTACGGCTAGATTTAGAGTTTTGTCGGTAACGACCCGCGTAGCTAACGCTGGCTTTTTTTCTGGCCGCACCTTTAAAATAACTCTGGTATTGAGAGTCCACAGAATGGCTGCGTTAGGCTCCAAAAAAGGAGCGTACAGCATATTTAACGTCACTGCAACTCTCGATACCAGAGTTGCTTACGGAAGCGGCCAGCTTCAAAAACGTGCTTGTGCACGATTCCCCCATAGGAAACAATGGGGCTGTTTGAGCTGAAAAAAAACCTAACACCTGCAAAAAAGCTGCGTTCAGCTCCCAACGCAGCCCCATTGTTTGCTATGGGGAAACACTTCCTACGTCTGCACCTAACACTCTAACATGTACCCCGAGTCTAAACACCCCAAACCTTACACTTATTAACCCCTATTCTGCCGCCCCCGCTATCGCTGACCCCTGCATATTATTTTTAACCCCTAATCTGCCGCTCCGTAAACCGCCGCTACTTACATTATCCCTATGTACCCCTAATCTGCTGCCCCTAACACCGCCGACCCCTATATTATATTTATTAACCCCTAATCTGCCCCCCACAACGTCGCCTCCACCTGCCTACACTTATTAACCCCTAATCTGCCGAGCAGACCGCACCGCTATTATTATAAAGTTATTAACCCCTAACTAACCCTATAATAAATAATATTAACCCCTAATCTGCCCTCCATAACATCGCTGACACCTAACTTCAAACATTAACCCCTAATCTGCCGACTGGAGCTCACCGCTATTCTAATAAATGTATTAACCCCTAAAGCTAAGTCTAACCCTAACACTAACACCCCCCTAAGTTAAATATAATTTACATCTAACAAAATTAATTAACTCTTATTAAATAAATTATTCCTATTTAAAGCTAAATACTTACCTGTAAAATAAATCCTAATATAGCTACAATATAAATTATAATTATATTATAGCTATTTTAGGATTTATATTTATTTTACAGGTAACTTTGTATTTATTTTAACCAGGTACAATAGCTAAAATAGTTAAAATAATTACAAAATTACCTGTAAAATAAATCCTAACCTAAGTTACAATTAAACCTAACACTACACTATCAATAAATTAATTAAATAAAATACCTACAATTATCCTACAATTAAACCTAACACTACACTATCAATACATTAATTAAATACAATATCTACAAATTAATACAATTAAATAAACTAACTAAAGTACAAAAAATAAAAAAGAACTAAGTTACAAAAAATAAAAAAATATTTACAAACATCAGAAAAATATTACAAAAATTTTAAACTAATTACACCTACTCTAAGCCCCCTAATAAAATAACAAAGCCCCCCAAAATAAAAAAATGCCCTACCCTATTCTAAATTACTAAAGTTCAAAGCTCTTTTACCTTACCAGCCCTGAACAGGGCCCTTTGCGGGGCATGCCGCAAAGAATTCAGCTCTTTTGCCTGTAAAAAAACACATACAATACCCCCCCCCCACATTACAACCCACCACCCACATACCCCTAATCTAACCCAAACCCCCCTTAAATAAACCTAACACTAAGCCCCTGAAGATCTTCCTACCTTATCTTCACCATACCAGGTTCACCGATCGATCCAGAAGAGCTCCTCCGATGTCCTGATCCAAGCCCAAGCGGGGGGCTGAAGAGGTCCATGATCCGGCTGAAGTCATCATCCAAGCGGGAGCTGAAGAGGTCCAATATCCGGCTGAAGTCTTCATCCAAGCGGGAGCTGAAGAGGTCCATGATCCGGCTGAAGTCTTCTATCAACGGCATCTTCAATCTTCTTTCTTCGGGAGCCATCATCTTCCATCCGACGCGGAACATCCTCTTCTCCCGACGCCTACTCGCCGAATGACGGTTCCTTTAAATGACGTCATCCAAGATGGCGTCCCTCGAATTCCGATTGGCTGATAGGATTCTATCAGCCAATCAGAATTAAGGTAGGAATATTCTGATTGGCTGATGGAATCAGCCAATCAGAATCAAGCTCAATCCGATTGGCTGATCCAATCTTCAGGGGCTTAGTGTTAGGTCTATTTAAGGGGGGTTTGGGTTAGATTAGGGGTATGTGGTACCTTAATTCCGATTGGCTGATAGAATCCTATCAGCCAATCGGAATTCGAGGGACACCATCTTGGATGACGTCATTTAAAGGAACCGTCATTCGGCGAGTAGGCGTCGGGAGAAGAAGATGTTCCGCGTCGGATGGAAGATGATGGCTCCCGAAGAAAGAAGATTGAAGATGCCGTTGATAGAAGACTTCAGCTGGATCATGGACCTCTTCAGCTCCCGGTTGGATGAAGACTTCAGCCGGATCATGGACCTCTTCAGCTCCCGCTTGGATGATGACTTCAGCCGGATCATGGACCTCTTCAGCCCCCCGATTGGGCTTGGATCAGGACATCGGAGGAGCTCTTCTGGATCGAAAGGTGAACCTGGTATGGTGAAGATAAGGTAGGAAGATCTTCAGGGGCTTAGTGTTAGGTTTATTTAAGGGGGGTTTGGGTTAGATTAGGGGTATGTGGGTGGTGGGTTGTAATGTTGGGGGGGGGGTATTGTATGTTTTTTTTTACAGGCAAAAGAGCTGAATTTCTTGTGGCATGCCCCGCAAAGGGCCCTGTTCAGGGCTGGTAAGGTAAAAGAGCTTTGAACTTTAGTAATTTAGAATAGGGTAGGGCATTTTTTTATTTTGGGGGGCTTTGTTATTTTATTAGGGGGCTTAGAGTAGGTGTAATTAGTTTAAAATTGTTGTAATATTTTTCTAATGTTTGTAAATATTTTTTTATTTTTTGTAACTTAGTTCTTTTTTATTTTTTGTACTTAGTTTATTTCATTGTATTTATTTGTAGGAATTGTATTTAATTTATTTATTGATAGTGTAGTGTTAGGTTTAATTGTAGATAATTATAGGTATTTTATTTAATGTATTTATTGATAGTGTAGTGTTAGGTTTAATTGTAACTTAGGTTAGGATTTATTTTACAGGTAAATTTGTAATTATTTTAACTATTTTAGCTATTAAATAGTTCTTAACTATTTAATAGCTATTGTACCTGGTTAAAATAAATACAAAGTTACCTGTAAAATAAATATTAATCCTAAAATAGCTATAATATAATTATAATTTATATTGTAGCTATATTAGGATTTATTTTACAGGTAAGTATTTAGCTTTAAATAGGAATAATTTATTTAAGAAGAGTTAATTAATTTCGTTAGATTAAAATTATATTTAATTTAGGGGGGTGTTAGTGTTAGGGTTAGACTTAGCTTTAGGGGTTAATACATTTATTAGAATAGCGGTGAGCTCCAGTCGGCAGATTAGGGGTTAATAATTGAAGTTAGGTGTCGGCGATGTTAGGGAGGGCAGATTAGGGGTTAATACTATTTATTATAGGGTTATTGAGGCGGGAGTGAGGCGGATTAGGGGTTAATAACTTTATTATAGTAGCGGTGCGGTCCACTCGGCAGATTAGGGGTTAATAAGTGTAGGCAGGTGGAGGCGACGTTGAGGGGGGCAGATTAGGGGTTAATAAATATAATATAGGGGTCGGCGGTGTTAGGGGCAGCAGATTAGGGGTACATAAGTATAACGTAGGTGGCGGTCGGCAGATTAGGGGTAAATTATTGTAGGTAGCTGGCGGCGACGTTGTGGGGGGCAGGTTAGGGGTTAATAAATATAATATAGGGGTCGGCAGTGTTAGGGGCAGCAGATTAGGGGTACATAAGTATAACGTAGGTGGCGGTCAGCAGATTAGGGGTTAAAAAAATTTAATCGATTGGCGGCGATGTGGGGGGGGGGCTCGGTTTAGGGGTACATAGGTAGTTTATGGGTGTTAGTGTACTTTAGAGTACAGTAGTTAAGAGCTTTATGAACCGGCGTTAGCCCAGAAAGCTCTTAACTACTGACTTTTTTCTGCGGCTGGAGTTTTGTCGTTAGATTTCTAACGCTCACTTCAGCCATGACTCTAAATACCGGAGTTAGAAAGATCCCATTGAAAAGATAGGATACGCAATTGACGTAAGGGGATCTGCGGTATGGAAGAGTCGCGGCTGAAAAGTGAGCGTTAGACCCTTTTTTGAATGACTCCAAATACCGGCGGTAGCCTAAAACCAGCGTTAGGAGCCTCTAACACTGGTTTTCACGGCTACCGCCAAACTCCAAATCTAGGCCTTAGTAAGTAAACACCCATGTGGCAATAATATTATATACAGCTGAAGTATCCAAAACTTTTAAAAGCTGCCTATGACAGCTTTTAAAAGTTTTTGACATAGCAGCCACACTTCTGATACTATTACTATAAGCACTACAAGTGACACTGTCATTGGCCTCACTAGTGTCTTTTTTTATATCGAGTCAACAAGCTCATCATACTGCTGACTCAACATGGAGTGTACAGATATTTATACCATCCTAATGGATCTTGCAAGTAAGGCAGACAGAATGTTTGATGATCTCACCGCCATTATCAGAGACATACCAGTAACATACTGCACCGGATACCCTACTAATAAGAACTTCAATGTCATGAATCTAACAGGGAATATATCCCCAGTCCAGCAGTGCTTACCACCACAGAATGAGGGGTATGACGATGCTCCAGAATGTGATCTAAGAATTAACAACATAGATGGCACCGTACATGGCATATCCAGCTCATCCCAATCAGAGGCATCTACTTGTGACTGTTGAACTACCAGGCTCCGGATTACAGGTCCTAGCCCCACGTGTTCAGCTTATTCGACTGCCGACACCTCCAATGTTGTATTCTCGGGAGGAACAGACATTTGATCAATGGCCTCCGGCATCTGACCGGGGAGATGCGGCCGACTCCTCTGGTTGGAGATTGGGGCATTCATGTCTTCAGCTTACAGGACTTTTGGTCTATGAAGTAGCCCACTTACCTAAGCGGTCTTTACCCTGGCAGGCTCTGGACTTTGGTTCTCACAGGCTGGCTCACAGCAGGCTGAGGTGGTGTCGTTGGAGTGGGCTGACTTTTAAAGATACTTTAACTACACTAAGGCAGGTTGTCTCATCCAAGTTTCTTACTTGCCTATATAGCGACTGTGGACATACAAAATATGTGCTCATTTAAGGAACAATTTCTATATTTTCTACGATGATATCTGATTTGAAATATTAGCATCTCTACTCTTTATAGAGCTTCACATATTCTAACATTAGTTAAAGTACTTCTGATTAGATATATATTAGCATGTCACACCTAGATTGGTTTTTATCCTGCACTAGCAATTTAGGCTCAGGCATTTGCCTCACCTTATTGTTTATTTTATGATATCCTGTTTGCCGTTACTGTTTGTATTTTCTGCACATTTATCTACGTTTTATATTTAGTATGAATATAACAACCCCATAGAGCTATAAGGGCAACACTTCAATCTACCTTAATCACTGTTATATATTTTATGTCTGAGCTACAGCTTAATATAAGTTGGTACGTGAGGGATACATAGTTTTTTCAGGACATTACCTCTTCAGTACATATAGGGAAATCGCCATATAAGTGGTTTTATCTTACATTTATACCCGTTAAACTTGATTCTATGTTGAGGTTAATAGATCTTTCCTTGACATATGAGGATTATACAGTTTAGACCTTAAGGTTAACCTCACTATCTTCTTATATGGATATTTATAGATGCCCTATATCTTACATGTCAAAACACCCAATTCGTGCTTCAGCTTTATACCTTCTTAAGACCTATTCTGAATTTGGGCAACTTGAGGTAAATATATTAATCTATATTCTAATTACTTTCATCCCAGGCTAATCAAAATATTTCTATACTTAATGTATGCATTTCTCTTAAGGGCTAGGTTTGGGTGACCTTTACATGCCAATACTATAATACTTAATAGTGTCATGGTATGCTATTTCTTAAGCTATTTTACCATGCTATGAGTATACTTTATACTTTACAGATACTGCTTAAAGCCAATATTTTATCTTACGGTATGCTATAGCAGTTATCTCTCGCATACCCCTCATGTCATTCCACTTTAACTTTAAACAAATCATTTTATCAAAGCTACCTCTCCCCTCTAAGTTTAGTAGCTAGCATAATATGTATTTATTATCATCCAATAGACTGTTAACTATTGCTATTACTGTAGGATGACTTGGATCTCAGGTATATAACACCAATATCCACTTCTTCAGCTTAGGGGCCCAGAGGATAGCGCAAGTTACATCTGACGTTCTATGATCTTTGAAAGCATTGCATAAGAGAGACGTAGGCTAGCTTAGATTTGGTAGGAGATACTATGTGATAACCTCTCATTTACTAGTTGCTTATCTCTCCTAACACTTTACTGTGTCTATACAACGAATTATGCAATGTCGATATAACAGATATTCCTTAGCTATTCCTCACACCATCTATCTCCCTCATACTCCCCGTCCAAGCTTTGAGGCATATGTTGATACAATGGCCTATATACCCCACGTATTTAATACTACATTAAGCACTGGATCTCCCTTAATGTCTATGTTTTGATGTATATCCCCACTAAGTTACTCTAGCATGTATACCCCTCGTGCAATATTTTCATATATATATTCATAAATTCTGCCCTATAATCACTCCCCTCGATAACTACTTTAGGGGTTTAACAGCATCCCTCATAAAACTCTTATATATGGCTTCGCCCCCCCCCCTCCACCCCCGCTACCTTTTCTTCCATTTACTATCTCAATAACTTGTATTTTAAGCAGTGCTTACCTGCTGATTGTACTTGACTACACCGAAATCCCCCCCCCCTTTACTATATATTCATTTATTTCTTCTTTGAAGCTCACAAAGAGCTGCCCATCTGACTATCAGCTATATCGCACATTCCTACTCCATTTGGCCTATAAATTTGGCTTGTAACTAGTCAGCCTGTTATTCTAGTGTATTGTAAAATCGAGGTTTCATTAGCCTGTCTATCCTATATTCTATAATTGTTGGCATATTTTCCTCTATTGTATTTCTATTTGTGTTATTGTTTGTTTCTCTTTTTTTGACAAATGCGAACAATGTTCTGTGTTAACTGTAAAACCTCAATAAAAATTATTTATAAAAAAATAAATAAATAAAGGGTAGGTGTATGGGGGGGGAGGTGTATGGGGGGGAGGTGTATGGGGGGGGGAGGTGTATGGGGGGGGAGGTGTATGGGGGGGAGGTGTATGGGGGGGGGGAGGTGTAGCTGGGAGAGGGTAAATGTTAAAACCAATTCCAAATTAGCCCAACAGATATAAAAATAAAATGCATTAATTGGGGCCCATTTATCAAGTTCCGTACGGAGCTTGAAGGGCCGTGTTTCTGGCGAGCCTGCAGACTCACCAGAAACACCAGTTATGAAGCAGCGGTCTAAAGACCGCTGCTCCATAACCCTGTCTGCCTGCTCTGATGAGGCGGACAGGAATCGCCGGAAATCAACCCGATCGAGTACGATTGGGTTGATTGACACCACCCTGCTGGCGGCCGATTGGCCGTGAGTCAGCAGAAGGCGGCGTTGCACCAGCAACTCTTGTGAGCTGCTGGTGCAATGTTAAATGCGAAGAGCGTATTGCTCTCCGCATTTAGCGTGGTCTTGCGGACCTGATCCACACTGTCGGATAAATAGGCCCCATTGTCTTGATTGGAGATAGATGAATTACCTTTAAATGTGTGTTTGCATAGAGCCTGCATGATTGCTTGTTGCTGTGAGGTCTTCAAATGTTTGTTTTTTTGGCCAAAAAGTGAGCGGTACACCCTATCCCGTCAAGATTCGTAATGCAATCTAAAGTCAGTATTTATGAGGTTTACACTACAAAGCTGTAGCATAAAACTCATAACTAAAGTGCTAAAAAGTACACTAACACCCATAAACTACCTATTAACCCCTACACTGAGGCCCTCCCGCATCGCAAACACTAAAATAAAATTATTAACCCCTAATCTGCCGCTCCCGACATTGTCGCCACTAGAATAAACATATTAACTCTTAAACCGCCGCACTCCCGCATCACAAACACTAGTTAAATATTATTAACCCCTAATCTGCCGCCCCTAACATCGCCGCAACCTACCTACATTTATTAACCCCTAATCTGCCGCCCCAACGTCGCCGCCACTATACTAAATTTATTAACCCCTAAAGTCTAACCCTAACCCTAACACCCCCTAACTTAAATATAATTTAAATACATCTAAATAAATATTCCTATCATTAACTAAATAATTCCTATTTAAAACTAAATACTTACCTATAAAATAAACCCTAAGCTAGCTACAATATAACTAATAGTTACATTCGCCTAGATTTAGAGTTCTGCGGCCAAAGGGGTGCGTTAGCTACGCATGCTTTTTTTCCCCCGCACCTTATAAACAACGCTGGTATTTAGAGTTCTCAGAAGGGCTGTGTTAGGCTCCAAAAAGGGAGCGTACAGGCATATTTACCGCCACTGCAAATCTCAATACCAGCAGGGCTTACGGACGCGGCAAGCTTAAAAAACGTGCTCGTACACAATTCCCCCATAGGAAACAATGGGGCATTTTGAGCTGAAAAAAAACCTAACACCGGCAAAAAAAGCAGCGTTCAGCTCCTAACGCAGCCCCATTGTTTCCTATGGGGAAACACTTCCTAAGTCTGCACCTAACACCCTAACATGTACCCCGAGTCTAAACACCCCTAACCTTACACTTATTAACCCTTAATCTGCCGCCCCGCTATCGCTGACCCCTGCATTATAATATTAACCCCTAATCTGCCGCTCCGGACACCGCCGCAAACTACATTATCCCTATGTACCCCAAATCGTCTGCCCCTAACACCGCCGACCCCTATATTATATTTATTAACCCCTAATCTGCCACCCCCAACGTTGCCGCCACCTACCTACAATTATTAACCCCTAATCTGCCGACCGGACCTCACCGCTACTCTAATAAATGTATTAACCCCTAAAGCTAAGTCTAACTCTAACCCTAACACCCCCCTAAATTAAATATAATTTTATTCTAACGAAATAAAATAATTCTTATTAAATAAATTAATCCTATTTAAAGCTAAATTCTTACCTGTAAATTAAACCCTAATATAGCTACAATATAAATAATAATTATATTGTAGCTATTTTAGGATTAATAATTTCACAGGCAACTTTGTATTTATTTTAACTAGGTACAATAGCTATTAAATAGTTAAGAACTATTTAATAGCTACCTTGTTAAAATAATTACAAAATTACCTGTAAAATAAATCCTAACCTAAGTTACAATTAAACCTAACACTACACTATCAATAAATTAATTAAATAAACTATCTACAATAATCTACAATTAAATCAACTAAACTAAATTACAAGAAAAACAAACACTAAATTACAAAAAAAAACAATCACTAAATTACAAAACATAAAAAAAGATTACAAGAATTTTAAACTAATTACACCTACTCTAAGCCCCCCAAAAAATAACAAAGCCCCCCAAAATACAAAAAAATGGCCTACCCTATTCTAAAATAAAAATGTAACAGCTCTTTTACCTTACCAGCCCTTAAAAGGGCCTTTTGCGGGGCATGCCCCAAAGAAAACAGCTCTTTTGCATTTAAATAAACATACAATACCCCCCCAACATTACAACCCACCACCCACATACCCCTAATCTAACCCAAACCCCCCTTAAAATAACCTAACACTAAGCCCCTGAAGATCTTCTTACCTTGTCTTCACCACGCCAGGTATCACCGATCCGTCCAGAAGAGGGTCCGAAGTCTTCCTCCTATCCGGCAAGAAGAGGTCCAGAAGAGGCTCTGAAGTTTTCATCCTATACGGCAAGAAGAGGAGATCCGGACCGGCAAATATCTTCATCCAAGCGGCATCTTCTATCTTCTTCCATCCGGCGCGGAGCGGGACCATCTTGAAGCAGCCGACACAGATCCATCCTCTTCCAACGATGTCCTAAGTCCGAATAAAGGTTCCTTTAAATGACGTCATCCAAGATGGTGTCCCTCGAATTCCGATTGGCTGATAGGATTCTATCAGCCAATCGGAATTAAGGTAGGAAAAATCTGATTGGCTGATTGAATCAGCCAATCAGATTCAAGTTCAATGGGATTGGCTGATCCAATCAGCCAACCAGATTGAGCTTGCATTCTATTGGCTGATCGGAACAGTCAATAGAATGCGAGCTCAATCTGATTGGACTGATTGGATCAGCCAATCCGATTGAACTTGAATCTGATTGGCTGATTCAATGAGCCTATCAGATTTTTCCTACCTTAATTCCGATTGGCTGATAGAATCGGAATTCGAGGGACGCCATCTTGGATGACGTCATTTAAAGGAACCTTCATTCGGACTTAGGACGTCGTTAGAAGAGGATGGATCCGCGTCGGCTGCTTCAAGATGGTCCCGCTCCACGCCGGATGGAAGAAGATAGAAGATGCCGCTTGGATGAAGATGTTTGCCGGTCCGGATCTCCTCTTCTTGCCGGATAGGATGAAGACTTCGGAGCCTCTTCTGGACCTCTTCTTGCCGGATAGGAGGAAGACTTCGGACCCTCTTCTGGACGGATTGGTGATACCCGGCGTGGTGAAGACAAGGTAGGAAGATCTTCAGGGGCTTAGTGTTAGGTTTTTTAAGGGGGGTTTGGGTTAGATTACGGGTATGTGGGTGGTGGTTTGTAATGTTGGGGGGGTATTGTATGTTTATTTAAATGCAAAAGAGCTGTTTTCTTTGGGGCATGCCCCGCAAAAGGCCCTTTTAAGGGCTGGTAAGGTAAAAGAGCTGTTACATTTTTATTTTAGAATAGGGTAGGGCATTTTTTTATTTTGAGGGGCTTTGTTATTTTTTTAGGGGGCTTAGAGTAGGTGTAATTAGTTTAAAATTCTTGTAATCTTTTTTTATTTTTTGTAATTTAGTGTTTGTTTTTTTTGTAGTTTAGTTGATTTAATTGTAGATAGTTTATTTAATTAATTTATTCATAGTGTAGTGTTAGGTTTAATTGTAACTTAGGTTAGGATTTATTTTACAGGTAATTTTGTAATTATTTTAACTAGGTAGCTATTAAATAGTTTTTAACTATTTAATAGCTATTGTACCTGGTTAAAATAAATACAAAGTTGCCTGTAAAATAAATATTAATCCTAAAATAGCTACAATATAATTATTATTTATATTGTAGCTATATTAGGGTTTAATTTAAGATTTATTTTATTTCGTTAGATTTAAATTATATTTAATTTAGGGGGGTGTTAGCGTTAGGGTTAGACTTAGCTTTAGGGGTTAATACATTTATTAGAGTAGCGGCGAGGTCTGGAAGGCAGATTAGGGGTTAATACTTGAAGTTAGGTGTCGGCGATGTTAGGGAGGGCAGATTAGGGGTTAATAATATTTATTATAGGGTTTGCGAGGCGGGAGTGAGGCGGATTAGGGGTTAATACAATTATTATAGTAGCGGTGAGGTCCGGTCCGCAGATTAGGGGTTAATAATTGTAGGTAGGTAGGTGGGGCAGATTAGGGGGTAATAAATATTATGTAGGGGTCGGCGATGTTAGGGGCAGCAGATTAGGGGTACATAGGGATAATATAGGTTGCGGCGCTGTGCGGTCGGCAGATTAGGGGTTAAAAAATTTAATAGAGTGGCGGCGATGTGGGGGGGCCTCGGTTTAGGGGTACATAGGTAGTTTATGGGTGTTAGTGTACTTTAGAGCACATCTGTAGTGGGAAAACAGGAAGGCGCCAATAGGGTGATAACGTTTGAGACCCTGACAGGTAAGTATGAGAAAAAAGGGTACTCACAAGTAGGGCGGCACTTAGACGTGCCAAACCAAGCAAACCGGGACCTCAACGTCGCCCGGAAGACTCAAAAAGGCAACAACCAATCGTCAGGCCGGACCAAATTCCGTGTGGCCAGTCAGGAGCACTGGATGCTGCCACACCTCTCTCTTCGTATGCCGATTCCAAACACTAGCAAGAGGATAGGAGATAGGGATATCACGTGTGAAGCTCTCCCGATTACCGAGAGTTTGGTTAACACACGCCAACAAACTGGATAACGAACTGGATAGAGGAAGGAGCAAACTCCAGCAAAGTTACTTAAACAAATTTATTAAAAAGTTTAAAAACAATGCATAAAAGCAACGCGTTTCTCGGCTACACAGAGCCGTTTCATCAGGCTGTTATACATATTCTAAAATGCCTACTGCTTTAAACACTTCCTCTAACCAATCAAAACCATTGAAATTTACACACCCCTCCCCACCTCAGCGTGCGTGTCAATCTCAGCTGATATGGAGAGTGTGTGGAATCATAAGCGTGCCACTTGATATTGGCGATTTTAATATCGTCTTACAAATAGTGTCTATTCAAGTTAGACACTATATTATTGGTCACATCACTATTATGAACACATACAATTAAAGCAATGTGAGTAAACATAATAAATAAGTAAATTTGGGCTTTCATTTCAGGCTATGATACACGTTACACATTAGCTTTTTATCGAAACTGAACTGACATGAAATGTTACTCCTTATTACAGACTTGCAAATCAAACTGTTTGTACAGTTCGCCAATATAAAACACAATAGTTACTCAATCATAACAAATATTAATCTAAACCAAACAAATAAACAATAATAAATAAAAAATATATATATATATATATACCCTATACACCATACATAACTAAAATTACACTATAGGAAAAAACTAATTAGCTATCGAAAGCTGCCAGATCAATATTGGCATTGAGACCTGATGGATTTAGAGTCTGAAGCCTATAGATCCAAAAAGTCTCTCTCTGTCTAAGTCTATAGAAACGATTGTAAAAGTCTGATCTTGGAATATGTTCAATAGGAGTTATTTGTAAACAATGTAGGTTACCACTACTTTAGAGCACAGTAGTTAAGAGCTTTATGAACCGGCGTTAGCCCAGAAAGCTCTTAACTCCTGGATTTTTTCTGCGGCTGGAGACTTGTCGTTAGATTTCTAACGCTCACTTCAGCGCTCATACCAGCGTTAGAAAGATCCCATTGAAAAGATAGGATACGCAATTGACGTAAGGGGATCTGCGGTATGGAAAAGTCGCGGCTGGAAAGTGAGCGTTAGACCCTTTCCTGACTGACGCTAAATACCAGCGGGTGGCCAAAACCAGCGTTAGGACTACCTAACGCTGGTTTTGATGGCTAACGCAGAACTCTAAATCTAGGCGATTGTATCTAGCTTAGGGTTTATTTTTATTTTACAGGCAAGTTTGTATTTATTTTAACTAGGTAAGATAGTTACTAAATAGTTATTAACTATTTACTAACTACCTAGCTAAAATAAATACAAATTTATCTGTAAAAAACCTTAACTAAGTTACACTAACACCTAACACTACACTACAATTAAATAAATTAAATACAATTAGCTAAATTACAAAAAAAAGATTAGCAGTAAATTACAAAAAATAAAAAACAAATTACAAGATATTTAAAGGGACAGTCTACACTAGAATTTTTATTGTTTTAAAAGATAGATAATCCCTTTATTACCCATTCCCCAGTTTTGCATAACTAACACATTTATAATAATATACTTTTAACCTCTGTGATTATCTTGTATCTAAGCCTCTGCAAACTGCCCCTTTATTTCAGTTCTTTTGACAGACTTGCAGTTTAGTCAATCAGTGCCTGCGCCCAGATAACTTCACGTGCACGAGCACAGTGTTATCTATATGAAATACGTGAATTAACACCCTCTAGTGGTGAAAAACTGTTAAAATGCATTCTGAAAAGAGGTGGCCTTCAAGGTCTAAGAAATTAGCATATGAACCTCCTAGGTTAAGCTTTCAACTAAGAATACCAAGAGAACAAAGCACAATTGGTGATAAAAGTAAATTGGAAAATTGTTTAAAATGACATGCTCTATCTGAATCATGAAAGTTTATTTTGGCCTAGACTGTCCCTTTAAACTAATTATACCTAATCTAATAGCCCTAGCAAAATAAAAAGATAAAAAGCCCCCCCCCAAAAAAAAATAAAAAACCCTATCCTAAACTAAACTACCAATAGCCCTTAAAAGAACATTGACCCAAAGAAATCAGCTCTTTTACCTGAAATTTATTTACACAACCAACCCCCCAAATAAAACCCTAACTAAAAAAAACTAAGCTCCCCATTGCCCTGAAAAGGGCATTTGGATGGGCATTGCCCTTAAAAGGGCATTTAGCTCTATTGCAGCCCAAAGCCCTAACCTAAAAAAAACCCCACCCAATAAACCCTTTAAAAAACCTAACACTAACCCCCTGAAGATCCACTTACAGTTTTGAAGATCCGACATCCATCCTCAACAAGGCAGGAGAAGTCCTCATCTTCTATCTTCATCCATTCGGTGCAGAGCGGGGCCATTTTCAAGACATCCGACGTGTAGCATCCTCTTCTGCCAACGACTAACGATGAATGAAGGTTCCTTTAAATGACGTTATCCAAGATGGCGTCCCTTAGATTCCGATTGGCTGATAGAATTCTATCAGCCAATCGGAATTAAGGTTGAAAAAATCCTATTGGGGATTGCATCAGCCAATAGAATTTTTTTCAACCTGTAATAGGTTTCCCCATAGGAATCAATGGGGCTGCGTTACTGAGATAAATGCTGCTTTTTTGCAGGTGTTAGACTTTTTCTCAGTCGGCTCTCCCCATTGATGTCTATGGGGAAATCGTGCACGAGCACATACAACCAGCTCACCGCTGACTTAAGCAGTGCTGGTATTGGAGTGCGGTATGGAGCACAATTTTGCTCTACGCTCACTACTTGTCTTTTAACGCCAGATTTATGAAAACCTGTAATACAAGCGCTGTATGTAAGTGAGCGGTGAGAATAAAGTGCAAGTTAGCAACGCACTCCTCTTACCGCAAAACTCGTAATCTAGACGAGAGTTTTTATAATAGATAAGATAAAATTGATATTAAATGCTGCCAGATAATTGCTTTGTGATAGATTGGAATAATGATACTAAATTGTTTCCATGAAAGGTATAAATTCTGCTGCCTAAAGCAACTATTACCTTAAGTACATATAAATGTAAAATTAGAATGATACGCAATCTGCCGGACCATAACAGTCATACAGTATATACAAAGCCCCCGTGTAATAACAAGCATCAATGATTCCTCTGGTAAATAGAAGAGCACCATTCTGTATTTTGGCTAAAATAAGAGGTAGAGATGTAGAATATCTAAATGGGGTTATGTTGCTGTTTAAGGGTCTTAGGATGAAGACCCTGAATCCTATCATGTAACTGACTGTTCTTGTTCTCTGCAGGTCAGCTATGGGGCCATGGACCCCGTCTTTGACAACAAGCTTCAGTTTCCGTCCTTTCACCACACAGTCCCTAGTGAGAGACATCAGTATGAAGCCATCATTGAGTTATTAAAGCATTTTCGCTGGAGCTTTGTTGGCTTTGTGACTGAAACAGATGAAAGTAGCCGGCGAGCCAGCATGGAGCTTGAGGCTTTACTTATACAGAATGGGATATGTGTTGAGTTTTCTGTCTCTATAGATGAAAACAGAGTGCAAACCCTTGAGAAAATGTCTCATGCTAATTTACAAAGATACAAAAGCAAAGTTGTTATATTCTATGGGAACATAAATGTGCTTATAGGTTCCTATCGAAAGTCTATTAAAAAAGTCTGGATTATACCAGCCTCTGTCCACATCACTTTACAGTATAATATTTTATATATGTTTAATGGATCCTTGATGTTTGGCGTGCACAAAGGAGAGATCCCAGGACTGAAGGATTTTATCCTTGATATTAGTCCAAGAAGATATCCAGGCAATGCATTTGTGAGGGATATCATTTATTTTAATACAAATGTTTCTCTGGACAATATTTCAGATCTAAACTTGAGTAATATTTTGTCTTTGCAAAATCCCTCCATGTTTATTTTCCGCTACACATTCAGTGTTTATACAGCGGTGTACGCCATAGCTCATGCTCTAGATAACCTGTTTTTACATAAAAAACAAATGATCAAGGAATTAATAACAGCAGACAACATCTGGCAGCCATGGGAGGTATGTATATTATATGTAGGTAATGTTCATTTTCTATGTTTCAGTGAGTAAAAAATAAAAAAGTCTACAACTCACAATAAATCAACTTATCTGGCAATAACAATAATAATACGTTATTTTTTAAACAAATAGTTTTTGATTTATTTTGTCACATTAAACAATCTCATTCTGAGCTGACTGTAAAGATGATTACACATTGTAATTTAAGGACCAGTCAACACAGTAGATTTGCATAATCAACAAATGCATGATAACAAGACAATGGGGGGTAGTTATCAATGTGTCAACTTTCCTGCCTTCGCCGGCCCAATACGCCCGCCTAAGCTTGCCTACCATCACCGCCGCGGACCTGAAAAAATTCTCCTAAGTTATCAATAAATCTGTCAAAAAGCCGCGCACCAAGTACGGGGCGATGAGCAGCGGACTGTGATAGTTATCGCTCATCCGATCTCGCTGCTCTTCGGCTTTTTTACAGCTTTATTGCTAGCCTGTCACTAAGCACCCACACTATACTATACTGTTCTATCCCCTATACCGGCGCCCCCGGAGCCCCCCGCAACTCAATAAAGTTACTAACCCCTAAACCGCCGCTCCTAGACCCCGCCGCAACTCTTATAAATGTATTAACCCTAAACCGCCACTCCCGGACACCGCCGCAACCTACATTATACCTAGTAACCCCTATCCTGCCCCCCCTATACCGTCGCCCTCTATAATAAATTTATTAACCCCTATCCTGCTGATCCCGCACCTCGCCGCAACTAAATAAATAGTTTAACCCCTAAACCGCTGCTCCCGGACCCCGCCGCAACCTATATTAAACTTATTAACCCCTAATCTGCCCCCACTACACCGTCACCACCTATAATACATTTATTAACCCCTATCCTGCCCCCCCTACACCACCGCCACTGTAATAAATTTATTAACCCCTAAACCTAAGTCTAACACTAACCCTAACACCCCCCCTAACTTAAATATTATTTAAATAAATCTAAATAATATTTCTATTATTAACTAAATTAATCCTATTTAAAACTAAATACTTAACTTTAAAATAAACCCTAATATAGCTACAATATAAATAATAATTATATTGTAGCTATCTTAGGATTTATTTTTATTTAACATGTAACTTTCAATTTATTTTAACTAGGTACAATAGCTATTAAATAGTTATTAACCCCTTAATGACCAAGGACGTACGCCACACGTCCTCAAAAAAATACAGTTAATGACCGAGGACGTGTGGCGTACGTCCTTGGTCTGGAAAGCAGCTGGAAGCGATCCTGCTCACTTCCAGCTGCTTTCCGGTTATTGCAGTGATGTCTCGATATCGAGGCATCCTGCAATAACCCCCCTTGGCCATCCGATGCAGAGAGAGCCACTCTGTGGCCCTCTCTGCACCGGACATCGGTGGCTGGTATCGTTGGTGGGCGGGAGCAAGTCTGGGAGGCGGGTGGGCGGCCATCGATGTGCCGAGTGGAGTGGAGGGGGGCGGGACGGGCGGGAGCGCGCATGGGAGCGCGCGCATGCACGGGGGGCGGCGGGCGGGCGCGTGCACGGGGCGGTAGCGGGAGGGAACCGCTACACTACAGAAAAATAAACTGTCAAAAGTAAAAAAATAAAAAGTTTTGAAAGCTGTAAATAAACAGCTAAGGGATCTGGAAGGGGTGGGGGGTTGATCTTGGGGGGGGAAGCTACACTACAGAAAAGGGCATTTTTTTTAAAAAAAAAGGCACATTTTTTTACTAAACTGGGTACTGGCAGACAGCTGCCAGTACCAAAGATGGCGCCCATTAAGGCAGAGGGGGAGGGTTAGAGAGCTGTTTGGTGGGGGATCAGTGAGGCTGGGGGCTAAGGGGGGATCCTACACAGCAGCATATGTAAATATGCTAAAAAAAAAAACACAAAAAAAAGCCCAAATATAGCTTTTATTTTAGTACTGGCAGAGTTTCTGCCAGTACTTAAGATGGCGGGGACAATTGTGGGGTGGGGGAGGGAAGAGAGCTTTTTGGGAGGGATCAGGGGGTCTCATGTTTCAGGTGGGAGGCTGAGCTCTACACTAAAGCTAAAATTAACCCTGCAAGCTCCCTACAAGCTACATAATTAACCCCTTCACTGCTAGCCATAATACACGTGTGAAATGCAGCGGCATTTGGCGGCCTTCTAATTACCAAAAAGCAACGCCAAAGCCATATATGTCTGCTATTTCTGAACAAAGGGGATCCCAGAGAAGCATTTACAACCATTTGAGCCATAATTGCACAAGCTGTTTGTAAATGATTTCAGTGAGAAACCTAAAATTGTGAAAAATTTTACTTTTTTTTTAATTTGATCTCATTTGGCGGTGAAATGGTGGCATGAAATATACCAAAATTGGCCTAGATCAATACTTGGGGTTGTCTACTACATTAAAGCTAAAATTATCCCTAAAAGCTCCCTACATGCTCCCTAATTAACCCCTTCACTGCTGGGCATAATACACGTGTAGTGCGCAGTGGCATTTAGCAGCCTTCTAATTACTAAAAAGCAATGCCAAAGCCATATATGTCTGCTATTTCTGAACAAAGGGGATCCCAGAGAAGAATTTACAACCATTTAAGTCATAATTGCACAAGCTGTTTGTAAATAATTTCAGTGAGAAACCAAAAGTTTGTGAAAAAATTTGTAAAAAAGTGAACGATTTTTTGTATTTAATCGTATTTGGCGGTGAAATGGTGGCATGAAATATACCAAAATGGGCCTAGATGAATACTTTGGGATGTCTACTAAAAAAAATATATACATGTCAATGGATATTCAGAGATTCCTGAAAGATATTAGTGTTCTAATGTAACTAGCGCTAATTTTGAAAAATAATGATTTGGAAATAGCAAAGTGCTACTTGTATTTATGGCCCTATAACTTACAAAAAAAGCAAAGAACATGTAAACATTGGGTATTTCTAAACTCAGGACAAAATTTAGAAACTATTTAGCACAGGTGTTTTTTGGTGGTTGTAGATGTGTAACAGATTTTGGGGGTCATAGTTAGAAAAAGTGTGTTTTTTTCAATTTTTTCCTCATATTTTATAATTGTTTTTATAGTAAATTATAAGATATGATGAAAATAATGGTATCTTTAGAAAGTCCATTTAATGGCGAGAAAAACGTTATATAATATGTGTGGGTATAGTAAATGAGTAAGAGGAAAATTACAGCTAAACACAAACACCGCAGAAATGTAAAAATAGCCTTGGTCCCAAACGGACAGAAAATGGAAAAGTGCTGTGGTCATTAAGGGGTTAACTATTTAATAGCTACCTAGCTAAAATAAAGAGAAATTTACCTGTAAAATAAAAACTAACCTAAGTTACAATTACACCTAACACTACACTATCATTAAATAAATTATTCCTATTTAAAACTAAATACTTACCTGTAAAATAAACCCTAACGGCTAGATTTAGAGTTGGGCGGTAGCCGTCAAAACCAGCGTTAGAGGCTCCTAACGCTGGTTTTTACCGCCCTCTGGTATTTGGAGTCAGTCAGGAAAGGGTCTAACGCTCACTTTGCAGCCGCGACTTTTCCATACCGCAGATCCCCTTACGTCAATTGCATATCCTATCTTTTCAATGGGATCTTTCTAACGTCGGTATTTAGAGTCGTGGCTGAAGTGAGCGTTAGAAATCTAACGACAAAACTCAAGCCGCTGAAAAAAGTCAGTAGTTAAGAGCTTTCTGGGCTAACGCCGGTTTATAAAGCTCTTAACTACTGTGCTCTAAAGTACACTAACACCCATAAACTACCTATGTACCCCTAAACCGAGGTCCCCCCACATCGCCGCCACTCTATAAAAATTTTTTAACCACTAATCTGCCGACCGCACACCGCTGCCACCTACATTATCCCTATGAACCCCTAATCTGCTGCCCCTAACACCGCCGACCCCTATATTATATTTATTAACTCCTAATCTGCCGCCCCCGCTATCGCTGACCCCTGCATATTATTATTAACCCCTAATCTGCCGCTCCGTACACCGCTGCCACCTACATTATAGCTATGTACCCCTAATCTGCTGCGCCTAACATCGCCGACCCCTATATTATATTTATTAACCCCTAATCTGCCCCCCTCAACGTCGCCTCCACCTGCCTACACTTATTAACCCCTAATCTGCCGAGCGGACCGCACCGCTACTATAATAAAGTTATTAACCCCTAATCCGCCTCATTCCCGCCTCAATAACCCTATAAGAAATAGTATTAACCTCTAATCTGCCCTCCCTAACATCGCCGACACCTAACTTCAAGTATTAACCCCTAATCTGCCGATCGGAGCTCACCGCTACTCTAATAAATTTTTTAACCCCTAAAGCTAATTCTAACCCTAACCCTAACCCCCCCCTAAATTAAATATAATTTTATTCTAACGAAATAAATTAACTCTTATTAAATAAATTTTTCCTATTTAAATCTAAATACTTACCTGTAAAATAAACCCTAATATAGCTACAATATAAATAATAATTATATTGTAGCTATTTTAGGATTAATATTTATTTTACAGGCAACTTTGTATTTATTTTAACCAGGTACAATAGCTATTAAATAGTTAAGAACTATTTAATAGTTACCTAGTTAAAATAATTACAAAATTACCTGTAAAATAAATCCTAACCTAAGTTACAATTAAACCTAACACTACACTATCAATAAATTAATTAAATAAAATACCTACAATTATCTACAATTAAACCTAACACTACACTATCAATAAATTAATTAAATACAATATCTACAAATAAATACAATGAAATAAACTAACTAAAGTACAAAAATAAAAAAGAACTAAGTTACAAAAAATAAAAAAATATTTACAAACATTAGAAAAATATTACAACAATTTTAAACTAATTACACCTACTCTAAGCCCCCTAATAAAATAACAAAGCCCCCCAAAATAAAAAAATGCCCTACCCTATTCTAAATTAAAAAAGTTCAAAGCTCTTTTACCTTACCAGCCCTGAACAGGGCCCTTTGCGGGGCATGCCCCAAAGAATTCAGCTCTTTTGCCTGTAAAAAAAACATATACAATACCCCCCCCCAACATTACAACCCATCACCCACATACCCCTAATCTAACCCAAACCCCCCTTAAATAAACCTAACACTAAGCCCCTGAAGATCTTCCTACCTTATCTTCACCATGCCAGGTTCACCGATCCGTCCTCGGAAGTCTTGATCCAAGCCTCGGAAGTGTTGATCCAAGCCCAAGCGGGGGGCTGAAGAGTGACGTCCATCCTCGGGCTGAAGTCTGGATCCAAGCGGCGGCTGAAGAAATCCATCATCGGGCTGAAGTCGGAAGTCCATCATCGGGATGAAGTCTTCTATCAAGCAGCATCTTCAATCTTCTTTCTTCCGGAGCGGAGCCATCTTCTTCCCAGCCGACGCGGATCCATCCTCTTCTAACGACACCTACTAGCCGAATGACGGTTCCTTTAAATGACGTCATCCAAGATGGCGTCCGTCGAATTCCGATTGGCTGATAGGATTCTATCAGCCAATCGGAATTAAGGTAGGAAAATTCTGATTGGCTGATGGAATCAGCCAATCAGATTCAAGTTCAATCCGATTGGCTGATACGATCAGCCAATCAGATTGAGCTTGCATTCTATTGGCTGTTACGATCAGCCAATAGAATGCGAGCTCAATCTGATTGGCTGATTCCATCAGCCAATCAGAATTTTCCTACCTTAATTCCGATTGGCTGATAGAATCCTATCAGCCAATCGGAATTCGACGGACACCATCTTGGATGACGTCATTTAAAGGAACCGTAATTCGGCTAGTAGGCGTCGTTAGAAGAGGATGGATCCGCGTCGGCTGGGAAGAAGATAGCTCCGCTCCGGAAGAAAGAAGATTGAAGATGCTGCTTGATAGAAGACTTCATCCCGATGATGGACTTCCGACTTCAGCCCGATGATGGATTCCTTCAGCCGCCGCTTGGATCCAGACTTCAGCCCGAGGATGGACGTCACTCTTCAGCCCCCCGCTTGGGCTTGGATCAATACTTTCGAGGCTTGGATCAAGACTTCCGAGGACGGATCGGTGAACCTGGCATGGTGAAGATAAGGTAGGAAGATCTTCAGGGGCTTAGTGTTAGGTTTATTTAAGGGGGGTTTGGGTTAGATTAGGGGTATGTGGGTGGTGGGTTGTAATGTTGGGGGGGTATTGTATGTGTTTTTTTTACAGGCAAAAGAGCTGAATTCTTTGGGGCATGCCCCGCAAAGGGCCCTGTTCAGGGCTGGTAAGGTAAAAGAGCTTTGAACTTTTTTAATTTAGAATAGGGTAGTGCATTTTTTTATTTTGGGGGGCTTTGTTATTTTATTAGGGGGCTTAGAGTAGGTGTAATTAGTTTAACATTGTTGTAATATTTTTCTAATGTTTGTAAATATTTTTTTATTTTTTGTAACTTAGTTCTTTTTTATTTTTTGTACTTTAGTTAGTTTATTTCATTGTATTTATTTGTAGATATTGTATTTAATTAATTTATTGATAGTGTAGTGTTAGGTTTAATTGTAGATAATTGTAGGTATTTTATTTAATTAATTTATTGATAGTGTAGTGTTAGGTTTAATTGTAACTTAGGTTAGGATTTATTTTACAGGTAATTTTGTAATTATTTTAACTATTTTAGCTATTAAATAGTTCTTAACTATTTAATAGCTATTGTACCTGGTTAAAATAAATACAAAGTTACCTGTAAAATAAATATAAATCCTAAAATAGCTATAATATAATTATAATTTATATTGTAGCTATATTAGTGTTTTTTTTACAGGTAAGTATTTAGCTTTAAATAGGAATAATTTATTTAATAAGAGTTAATTTATTTCGTTAGATTTAAATTATATTTAATTTAGGGGGGTGTTAGTGTTAGGGTTAGACTTAGCTTTAGGGGTTAATCCATTTATTACAGTAGCGGCGAGATTCGGTCGGCAGATTAGGGGTTAATAATTGAAGTTAGGTGTCGGCGATGTTAGGGAGGGCAGATTAGAGGTTAATACTATTTCTTATAGGGTTATTGAGGCGGGAGTGAGGCGGATTAGGGGTTAATAACTTTATTATAGTAGCGGTGCGGTCCGCTCGGCAGATTAGGGGTTAATAAGTGTAGGCAGGTGGAGGCGACGTTGAGGGGGGCAGATTAGGGGTTAATAAATATAATATAGGGGTCGGCGGTGTTAGGCGCAGCAGATTAGGGGTACATAGCTATAATGTAGGTGGCAGCGGTGTACGGAGCGGCAGATTAGGGGTTAATAATAATATGCAGGGGTCAGCGATAGTGGGGGCGGCAGATTAGGGGTTAATAAGTGTAAGGTCTATTTCTTTTAGCTAGGTAGTTATTAAATAGTTAATAACTATTTAATAACTATTCTAACTAGCTAAAATAAATACAAAGTTACCTGTAAAATAAATATAAATCCTAAAATAGCTACAATGTAATTATTAATTACATTGTAGCTACCTTAGGGTTTATTTTACAGGTAAGTATTTAGTTTTAAATAGGAATAATTTAAAACTATGGGACTAATGTTTCTATTGGGTTTGAAGAGATTATATTCCTTGAGGCTCAAATAGATAATCAAAATTCTTATAGAAACATATTAAACACAGTAATCTTACTGTCCAGGCATCTAATTTTGAAAGCTTGGAAGAGTACAACAGCTCCTAGCTTCTCGCTTTTTATTAGAGAAATACAGAACCAAATTATTTTCAAATCATTTCACACACAGTTATTAGGGGAACAAAAAAATTAAAAAATTCTTAGTGGGATGGCTCCCCATAATCAAAACCTACCCTCCTCAAATCCAAAAACGTATATTGAATCCTTTTTTGAGTTCCAATAGCTTTGCTGAATTAGTGCTATTAAATGAATTCCCTGCATCTTGGATCTCGTTATATAGAGAAATATATTAGTGGTTATAAGTTCAGTCAAAATTATTTTTTTTTCTATTCATTTTTGAGTAATGAGATACAATCGGGACTTAATATCAAGGGAGACAGGGGGTGGGGTATTTTTTTTTTTTTCTCTTCCCCGTTTTTAAGAAAGTGATATCGGGAACCTGAGTTGTAATTATGTAATTCAGATTACTCTGATGCTTAGAATCATATTGTATAGAATAATGATAAAGTTAAGATAATGTCTATCAAGATAGGTAGATTGTTATAACTTTTCTTGTTTTGCTTTCTTTTTTTTTTCTTTTTTTTTTTATTATTATTCCCGCTGAGGTGGAGCTGCGTCTCCATGGAAGTTACAATATGATTAGGAGCTGCGTCTCCATAATATATTATTATTATTTTTTTATTTTTTTTATTTTTTCTTCTCTGTGGATTGATTTGTTTTATTTTTTATGTAATTTGAAAAAACTGATAAATAAATATTTAAAAAAAAAAAAAAAAAAAAAAAAGGAATAATTTATTTAATGATAGTGTAGTGTTAGGTGTAATTGTAACTTAGGTTAGTTTTTATTTTACAGCTATTAAATAGTTAATAACTATTAGCTATTGTACCTATTTAAAATAAATTGAAAGTTACCTGTAAAATAAAAATAAATCCTAAGATAGCTACAATATAATTATTATTTATATTGTAGCTATATTAGGGTTTATTTTAAAGGTAAGTATTTAGTTTTAAATAGGATTAATTTAGTTAATAATAGAAATATTATTTAGATTTATTTAAATAATATTTAAGTTAAGGGGGGTGTTAGGGTTAGTGTTAGACTTAGGTTTAGGGGTTAATAAATTTATTACAGTGGCGGCTGTGTAGGGGGGGCAGGATAGGGGTTAATAAATGTATTATAGGTGGCGACGGTGTAGGGGGGGCAGATTAGGGGTTAATAAGTTTAATGTAGGTTGCGGCGGGGTCCGGGAGTGGCGGTTTAGGGGTTAAACTATTTATTTAGTTGCGGCGAGGTGCGGGATCGGCAGGATAGGGTTTAATAACTTTATTATAGAGGGCGGCGGTATAGGGGGGGCAGGATAGGGGTTACTAGGTATAATGTAGGTTGCGGCGGTGTCCGGGAGTGGCGGTTTAGGGGTTAATACATTTATTATAGTTGCGGTGGGGTCAGGGAGCGGCGGTTTAGTGGTTAATACATTTATTATAGTTGCGGCAGGGTCAGGGAGCGGCGGTTTAGGGGTTAATATGTATAGAGTAGCTTGCGGTGGGCTCCGGGAGGTAATAACTTTATTTAGTTGCGGCGGTGTAGGGGGGGACAGCTTAGGGGTGTTTAGACTCGGGGTACATGTTAGGGTGTTAGGTGCAGACATCTCCCATAGAAATCAATGGGATGTCTGGCAGCAGCGAACTTGTACTTTCTCTATGGTCAGACTCCCATTGATTCCTATGGGATCCGCCGCCTCCAGGGTGGCGGATTGAAAACCAGGTACGCTGGGCCGGAAAAGTGCAGAGCGTACCTGCTAGTTTTTTGATAACTAGCAAAAGTAGTCAGATTGTGCCGCACTTGTGTGCGGAACATCTGGAGTGACGTAAGAATCGATATGTGTCGGACTGAGTCCGGCGGATCTAAGCTTACGTCACAAAATTCTACTTTTGCCGGTCTCTAGCCTTTGATAACTAAGGCGAATCAGCCTCACCACAAATACGCTGCAGAATTCCAGCGTATTTGAGTTTGACGACTTGATAACTACCCCCCGATGCATTAGCACTTAGGGGCCTAGTTTTCAAAGCGTCAACTGAAAATACGCTGGAATTCTGCATCGTAATTTTCGCAAGATTGATCCGCTGCAATTATCAAAGCGTCAAGATCGGCAAATGTTGAAATTTATGACAGAAATTACGATCCCATGATCTCAATCCAACACAGATCAATGCTAGTTGAAAACCGTGGTATTCGAGCGGAATCGTGTTCATTCGCCCTCCTAAATCGACACTAATGAAGCTCTCATGAAGTTATCAAAAATTTTACAGTTACGCTTGCGTCTTTTCCGACTCAGCGTACCTAGTTTTCAATCTGGCACCCTTCAGGTCACGGATGCCATAGATCTCAATGGGAGTCTTAAAACACAGAAAGCTTATGTTCGATGGTGCAAGAGAATGAAGTATATTACATAATAAAAGTAAATTAGAAACTTTATTAAAATTGTATACCCTTTATAAATCAAACAATAATATTGCTCCACATTTGGTGCACTAGTAGATATAGGGATAAAAATGAATACATTATTACTTATGGATTATACTACAACTTTGTCTCTCATTACAAAGCAAGGGGACAATATTATTTCTACAAATTTGGTGCAAAGTGTTGCCCCAAACTTGTTGCACTAATAGATATAGAGATAAAAATGAAATAAATACACAACATAATATAGCTAACTTCTTTTTTATTTGTTGGAAAAATCTATGTGCACCATGTTTAATCCATGTAATACAAGTCCCACTCTCCACTTTGTGCCATATTTGACTCAACACTTTTCGCACCAATTATGATGCAAGCTCCTAAATAACCCACACACTAGTGAATTTTTCCACTACTTTTGATTGGAATATGCATAATCACATGATTAATGACACAACATAATATAGCTAACTTCTTTTTTATTTGTTGGAAAAATCTATGTGCACCATGTTTAATCCATGTAATACAAGTCCCACTCTCCACTTTGTGCCATATTTGACTCAACACTTTTCGCACCAATTATGATGCAAGCTCCTAAATAACCCACACACTAGTGAATTTTTCCACTACTTTTGATTGGAATATGCATAATCACATGATTAATGACATCAGCCAATCTGATTCAAATACACATTATGAACTATCACTAATGAATCAAATTGCTTGATACTTGTGTCATTGATCACTCAGAACGTGTAGGTGCCATTTGTTACATTGTGTATTATAATTTGAAAGTATGTATATGTGAAATTAGTATTAAAGATAAACATTGATGCTGACATTAGGACACACAGTGTAATATTTTAGACAAGGATTTTAAAATTTGAATTGATGTTTGATTCAATAGAATCTCAAGTTGATAGCTCAAATCGATAACCCACATAACTTTAAACTGTCATGATTCAGATACAGCAGAAATTAAAATCACCTCTTTACTGTCATGCTATTTTCAGTGTATTTCTTCCTTCTCTTGAATTTCTTTTTCAGTAAGAAATGTCATCTTCTATGCCAGCCTATTTTATAACACCTGTGTAGGGGTGTTTTTTAAAACTAGATTGCAATCAGGAGGGGTTAGACAGGTGCAGAAAGAAAACTGGCCCAGCTCTTAAAGGGACAGGAAACCCCAAAATATACTTTCTTGGTTTGGATAGAACATACAATTTTCAATAACTTTCCAATTTACTTCTATTATCAATTTTGCTTCATTCTCTTGTTATCCTTTGCTGAAGGAACAGCATTGCACTACTGGCAGCTAGCTGAACACATCTATTTAGCCAATCACAAGAGACAAATGTGTGCAGGCACCAATTAGCAGCTAGCTCCCACTAGTGTAGGATATGTGCATATTCTTTTCCAACAAAGGATACCAAGAGAACAAAGCACACTTGGAAATAGAAGTGAATTTGAAAATGTTTTAAAATGACCGGCTCTATCTGAATCATGCAACTTACATTTTTACTTTCCTATACCTTTAAAATATCCATTAATTGCAAATAAATACATATGATACTCTGATTACGTTATATTCTCAAGTATCCCTGCTCAGAATAATAATACATTTACATTATATACATATAGGATTAGTGGTATAAATAAACACAGAGATATGAAAGACAACATTGTTAGAACAAAAAAAAGGAACTTAGTGACATGTAAATATGTTTGCAAAAGATTTCTGACATAACACACACATATATGTATATATATAAATATATATATATATATATATATATATATATATATATATACATATACAAGTATGTTCAAGGATATATGTACAAATTCTAGCATTAATAATAATGTAAAAAATAAATACAAAATATGACTCCTAGAAATACAAATACACATTAATTTCTGTGAAAGTATCATATAACAAATAAATATAAAAAAAACTTTCTATGAGATATTCGGCCAGATTACGAGTTTTGCATTAGGAGCTATGCGGTGCTAACGAGCAGTTTTTTCTCACCGCTCACTTTCCTACAGCGCTGGTATTACAGGTTTTTACAAACCTGGCGTTAAAAGGCAAGAAGTGAGCGTAGAGCAAAATTGAGCTCCTTACCGCACTTCAATACCAGCGCTGCTTAAATGAGAAGTGAGCTGGTCATACGTGCTCGTGCACGATTTCCCCATAGACATCAATGGGGAGAGCCGGCTGAGAAAAAGTCTAACACCTGCAAAAAAGCAGTGTAAATCTCAGTAACGCAGCCCCATTGATACCTATGGGGAAACACATTTTATGTTTACACCTAACACCCTAATTTACAACCGACACACATACCCTTTTTATAGGGTCAAACATAAAAAAGGAAACCAATTACAAGACAGGGGTGTGTCTAACAGGTGCTTAACATCATCACATATCCTGAGGAAAAAGAAAAAGAAACCAACCCAACATTTTTTAACCCTTATCACCCCTTAACAAGAAATGGATAACCTATTAAAAACACTTGCAGCAAGTCGCCAACCATTTAAGCATTACTGCATCAAAAACAAAAATAAGATGAATCAGCTACAACTGACACTAGCAATAATAACTAATTTGTATACTACATGATTATCATAACAATGGTAAAAGGTCAAACTCCCTATTTAACCCCTTGGGATGTAAGGTATTGAGGAGCCAAATCCATTTGGCATCTCGATTTAGTAAGTCCCTATGTCTGTCGCCCCCTCTAAGTCTTTTGGGAGCACTGTCTATTATCAAATACCTAAGCTGATTAGCTTGGTGACCAATTTCTACGAAATGGGCAGGAACTGGCAAGTGCAACATTTTAGTATTACGGATGGTAGACTTATGTTGGCAAATGCGGTCCCTTATCTTTTGGGTAATCTCACCGACATATAGTAGCCCACAGGGACACTTAAGTGCATAGACAACATAAGACGAATCACATGTGTAATATCCTTTAATCTGATATTTCCTTCCTATGTATGGGTGGGATATAACTCCCCTCTTAATAATATTGTTGCACTGAGCACACCCTAAACAAGGGAATGTACCTTCCTTGGGGTATCCAAAAATAGTTTCTGAGTATCACTCCTAGGCTTTTCGGACATGGCATGTACCAATTTTCTACCTATCGTGTGACCCTTCCTATATGAGGCCCTAGGGACTTCCCTAAATTCATTAATCTCTGGGCAGGTGTCTCGTAGGAGGTACCAATGTTTTTTTATGATATTGTACACTTTCTTGCTCAGAGTATTATATGAGCTTACAAAATTCATTCTACCTCCCTTTGCAGTCTTCTTTCTTTTACTATTTGCATACACCTAGATTTAGAGTTTTGCGTTAGAAGGGGCACGTTAGCTATGCTTGTTTTTTCCCCCCTGGACCTTTTAAACAACGCTGGTATTTAGAGTTCTCTGAAGGGCTGCGTTAGGCTCCAAAAAGGGAGCGTACAGGCATATTTACCGTCACTGCAACTCTAAATACCAGCGTCGCTTACGGACGCGGCCAGCTTCAAAAACGTGCTTGTGCACGATATCACCATAGGAAACAATGGGGCAGTTTTAGCTGAAAAAAAAAAACACCTGCAAAAAAGCAGCGTTCAGCTCCTAACGCAGCCCCATTGTTTCTTATGGGGAAACACTTCCTAAGTCTGCACCTAACACCCTAACATGTACCCCGAGTCTAAACACCCCTAACCTTACACTTATTAACCCCTAATCTGCCGCCCCCGCTACCGCGGACCCCTGCATTTTATTATTAACTCCTAATCTGCTGCTCCGTACACCGCCGCAACCTACATTATCCCTATGTACCCCCAATCTGCTGCCCCTAACATCGCCGACCACTATATTATATTTATTACCCCCTAATCTGCCCCCCCAACGTCACCCCTACCTACCTACACTTCTTAACCCCTAATCTGCCGACCGGACCTTGCCGCCACTATAATAAATGTATTAACCCCTAAACCGCCTCACTTCCGCCTCAAAAACCCTATAATAAATAGTATTAACCCCTAATCTGCCCTCCCTAACATCGCCGACACCTAACTTCAAGTATTAACCCCTAATCTGCCGACCGGACCTCGCCGCTACTATAATAAATGTATTAACCCCTAAAGCTAAGTCTAACCCTAACACTAACACCCCCCTTATTAAATAAATTAATCCTATTTAAAGCTAAATACTTACCTGTAAAATAAACCCAAATATAGCTACAATATAACAAATAATTATATTGTAGCTATTTTAGGGTTTATATTTATTTTACAGGCAACTTTGTATTTATTTTAACTAGGTACAATAGCTATTAAATAGTTAATAACTATTTAATAGCTACCTAGTTAAAATAATTACAAAATTACCTGTAAAATAAATCCTAACCTAAGTTACAATTAAACCTAACACTACACTATAAATAAATTAATTAACTAAACTATCTACAATTATCTACAATTAAATCAACTAAACTAAATTACAAAAAAAACAAAACACTAATTACAAAAAATAAAAAAAGATTACAAGAATTTTAAACTAATTACACCTACTCTAAGCCCCCTAAAAAAATAACAAAGCCCCCCAAAATAAAAAATGCCCTACCCTATTCTAAAATAAAAAGTTAACAGCTCTTTTACCTTACCAGCCCTTAAAAGGGCCTTTTGCGGGGCATGCCCCAAAGAAAACAGCTCTTTTGCATTTAAATAAACATACAATACCCCCCCCAACATTACAACCCACCACCTACATACCCCTAATCTAACTCAAACACCCCTTAAAAAACCTAACACTAAGCCCCTGAAGATCTCCCTACCTTATCTTCACCACGCCGGGTATCACTGATCCGTCCAGAAGAGGGTCCGAAGTCTTCATCCTATCCAGTAAGAAGAGGTCCAGAAGAGGCTCCGAAGTCTTCATCCTATCCGGCAAGAAGAGGACATCCGGACCGGTAGACATGTTCATCCAGGCGGCGTCTTCTATCTTCATCCATCCGGCGCAGAGCGGGACCATCTTGAAGCAGCCGACGCAGATCCATCCTCTTCTTCCGGCGACTCCTGACGAATGAAGGTTCCTTTAAGTGACGTCATCCAAGATGGCGTCCCTCGAATTCCGATTGGATTCTATCAGCCAATCAGAATTAAGGTAGGAAAAATCTGATTGGCTGATTGAATCAGCCAATCAGATTCAAGTTCAATCTGATTGCCTGGTTAGATTAGGGGTATGTGGGTGGTGGGTTGTAATGTTGGGGGGGTATTGTATGTTTATTTAAATGCAAAAGAGCTGTTTTCTTTGGGGCATGCCCCGCAAAAGGCCAATTTAAGGTAAAAGAGCTGTTAACTTTTTATTTTAGAATAGGGGAGGCCATTTTTTATTTTGGGGGGGCTTTGTTATTTTTTTAGGGGGCTTAGAGTAGGTGTAATTAGTTTAAAATTCTTGTAATCTTTTTTTATTTTTTGTAATTTAGTGTTTGTTTTTTTGTAATTTAGTTTAGTTGATTTAATTGTAGATAATTGTAGATAGTTTAGTTAATTAATTTATTGATAGTGTAGTGTTAGGTTTAATTGTAACTTAGGTTAGGATTTATTTAAAAGGTAATTTTGTAATTATTTTAACTAGGTAGCTATTAAATAGTTATTAACTATTTAATAGCTATTGTACCTAGTTAAAATAAATACAAAGTTGCCTGTAAAATAAATATAAATCCTAAAATAGCTACAATATAATTATTTGTTATATTGTAGCTATATTAGGGTTTATTTTACAGGTAAGTATTTAGCTTTAAATAGGATTCATTTATTTAATAAGAGTTAATTTATTTAGTTAGATAAAAATTATATTTAACTTAGGGGGTTGTTAGTGTTAGACTTAGCTTTAGGGGTTAATACATTTATTATAGTAGCGGCGAGGTCCGGTCGGCAGATTAGGGGTAAATACTTGAAGTTAGGTGTCGGCGATATTAGGGAGGGCAGATTAGGGGTTAATACTATTTATTATAGGGTTTTTGAGGCGGGAGTGAGGCAGTTTAGGGGTTAATACATTTATTATAGTGGCGGCAAGGTCCGGTCGGCAGATTAGGTGTTAAGAAGTGTAGGTAGGTAGCGGCGACGTTGGGGGGGAGGGGCAGATTAGGGGGTAATAATATAATATCTCCTGACTTTTTTCTGCGGCTGGAGTTTTGTCGTTAGAGTTCTAACGCTCACTTCAACCAAGACTCTAAATACCAGCGTTAGAAAGATCCCATTGAAAAGATAGGATACGCAATTGACGTAAGGGGATCTGCGGTATGGAAAAGTCGCGGCTGGAAAGTGAGCGTTAGACCCTTTCCTGACTGACTCTAAATACCAGCGGGCGGCCAAAACCAGCGTTAGGACGCTCTAACGCTGGTTTGGACGGCTAACACAGAACTCTAAATCTAGGCGATAGTTTATTCTGACTGGGCGATTTTTAAGAGATTCCTCTATAGTTGTTAGCTCTTGAGCATCATAGCCTCTGCTGACAAATTTGCTCTTCATGCTCTCAGACTTATCACGTCTAATCAGTGGGTCCGATACAATTCTTTCTAATCTTAATAATTGTGATCTGGGCACACTTTGAAAGACTCGTGGGGGGTGAAAGCTATTTCTGTGCAGGAGTGTGTTTCTATCTGTGCTTTTTACAAAAATATCTGTTGCTAATCCTCCCTTTTTTTTTTGTACACCATTGTATCCAAAAATTCCACAAGCAAGCAAGACCAGCCCGGAGGAGGTAAATGTTATCAATTTATCTTCCAAGAATTTACAGCAACAGGAAATTGATGTACTAAACAAAGGACTTACATTTTGCCCTACAGAGCAGGCTGACACCTTTGCTCTCATGAAAGATCTCACACGTTTTTTTAGGGGCATTAGAGTGAAGGCTTTTTTTGCTCTCCGAGAGGACTTGATACTAAATCAACAAGATAACAGTGACTAAGAGACTTTTGATATAAAACCATTGGGACTTACTGTAAAAAGTATGTTTAACCCCTCAGGTGACAATGAGGCGGTAGAGACATTCATTAAAATTGTGGATAATGAGTATAAAGATTTGGTATATAAAAACTCCACATATAAAGGCAGATATAATTTTTCAAAACAAGAATTTAATATTTTGCAAAAATTGGAAAAGGATGTGTCCATCACGATCAAGCCCGAGGACAAAGGGGGGGGGGGTGGTGGTCGTGATGGACACAGCAAAATACAGGGCAGAAATTGTAAAATCAACTGACAGATGTGTTGGTTTATGAAAAGTTAAATACAAATCCTACAGAAAATGTACGTAGAGAGTTAAAGAGAATTTTTGATAAAGGTTTACAACACAATCTGTTAACACAGAAAATGTACCAATTTCTAACACCTACACACCCTCTTATTCCTGTTTTTTATGTGGTACCAAAAGTACATAAGAAACTCATAGACCCACCGGGTAGGCCCATAGTGCCGGGCATTGGCTCTCTGATGAGCCCTACCTCGCAATTTTTGGATAAAATGTTGGCTCCACTGGTTACACATAGTGATGTCGCGAACTGTTCGCTGGAGAACAGTTCCTGTCGATCTTAGCTTGTTCGATCCGCCCCCTATTCATCATCATTGAGGAAACTTTGACCCTGTATCTCACAGTCTGCAGACACATTTGAGCCAATCAGCAGCAGACACTCCCTCCCAGACCCTCCCAGCTCCTGGGCAGCAGCCATTTTAGATTCATTACGATCCTGCATTCTTAGTGAGAGGAGGTTTAGTGCTGCTGCTGGTGATTTTATAGGGAAATAGATAGCTAGGCTAGTGTATTCAGTGTCCACTACAATCCTGAAGGACTCATCTAATCTCTGCTGTAAGGACAGCACCCCAAAAAGCCCTTTTTAGGGCTAGAACTTCAGCCCAAAAAGCCCCTTTTAGGGCTAGAACTTCAGTCTTTTTTTTTTATTATTTGTATTTTTATTTGCATTTGCCTGCCTTTCAGCCTGTGTGTGAGGCTCACAGCATATACTGTGATTAGTGCCACCACTGATATCTGCTTAACATTAGTGTAAATTTTAAAAAAAAAAAACTTTTACATCATTTTGCTAGTGTAATCTAATTTCATTTTCCATCAGGCCTGTGTGTCAGGCCCACATCATATACTGTGATTAATAGCTCTGTTTTCCACCACTTATATCTGGGGTAACATTAGTGTAAATTAAAAAAAAAAAAACTTTTACATCAGTCTGCTATTGTTATTTAATTTTAGTTGCCAGGCCAGCGTGCCACTATTGCCAGCCTGTGTAAGGGCCTAAGGGAACATTAGTGTCAATTTTTAAAAAAAAACCTTTTACATCAGTCTGCTATTGTTATTTAATTTTAGTTGCCAGGCCAGCGTGCCACTAGTGCCAGCCTGTGTAAGGGCCTAAGGGAACATTAGTGTAAATAAAAAAAAAAACTTTTACATCAGTCTGCTATTGTTATTTAATTTTAGTTGCCAGGCCAGCATGCCACTAGTGCCAGCCTGTCAGGCTCCCAGCATATATTGTGCCTACTTCCATCCTCAGTGCCACCACTCCTATCTGGTGTAACATTAGTTTAAATTTTGTAAAAAAAACTTTTACATCAGTCTGCTAGTGTTATTTAATTGCAACAAAAATAGTTAAATTAATCAGGAGCGCTAAAAAGCTAAAAGCGATTATCTGATGGTATTAATAAAGTGCCAAGTGTATGTGCAAAATATTGTGAAAATATTAATAAAGTGCAGAAAATTTAAATACTTCAAATAAGTGAGGTTTAATCGATAATTATTTATCTGAAATGTATTATAAAGTGAATAAGTGTAGTCATAAACCAGACAGGTATATGTCTATTAGCATATGCCTCTATGGATTACTCAAAAAATAAAGTGAAATGATCCTCTGATCAAATATTTACAAAAATCAGTCTGTAATTTAAAACTGTGTTTGGTGTTAGAAAGTGCTATAAGATAAAATTAGGTGAAGGAGAACAATCTCTTCATTGATTAATAAAATGATAAATATTAAATCTATAAATACAGATTCAAATGCTTAATTAGTGTAATGTGTGATTTAAAACACAAATTATCTACAGTTAATAAAAAAGTATCAGAACATTCGGATTGTATGTAGTGGTGATGGGAATAAATGCACAATGAATAAGAAATTAGGCTCTGCCTAAAATTTAATCTGTTATAAACAAGTGCAAACAAATCTTATAATTGCTAAAAACGGACGTCTCCGTGTAACATCAAAGTTAAAATTAAGGTTGCCACCACATTTAAAAAGGAGAAATTGGCTTTGTAGACAGAAAAATTCCGGATATCCAATTGAACAGTCTATATTATAAACGGGAAATCTTTTCTTACCCGTAATCAGTCCACGAAATCAGTTTGGAGGGGAGATTTTTCTGACTTACCCCCAAACAATTCAGCCGTCAGTCCTGTAGATAGAAAATTACCGTCGTAGCGGAGTGACGTCACTTTTTTATAGGCGCTGTCTGCAGAGTGCAATCTGATTGGTCCTTAGGTGGGCAGTGTCAGATTTCTCACTGCCGTGATCCTTTTGAATGGAGTATCCGCTCTTAAGTGCCAACGAGCACGCAGGATACTGTTTAGATCATCCGTTGTAGGGGGACAGCAGTCTCAGCGGTGTGTAGGTACTATAGTCTCACCTCACTTCAAAAATAGAGCCGGTCTGATGCACACAGTTTCCAAATGTGCAGTAGATGTAGAATCTTTTATTTCAAAAGTGCTGGTGCCTCTATGGAAAGTGCTGGTGCTATTTCACAGATTGTGTTAACCAGACATTAACCAAGGCAGTATTTACGAAATAGAAAGTTTTTTGAAAGCAGAATATCAATTCAAACTGCAAATGTAGCAACAAAGTTCAACAAAGTTCATAGGCAACTAACATCAACGCGTTTCTCCCTGTGCAGGGCTTTTTCAATATGAAAGTGTTGCCAACAGTTGCACCTTTTTAAAGGTGTTCCTAATTTTCTATTGGTTCAATGAAATTAGTTAAGGTGGTTTAGGCAATTTCATAAGGTGGTATTGGCAAACCTCTATTTGGGCAACCTTACTAATAATTTATGTGCAAATACATATATAACAATTCCAAATGTAAAAGAATTTTCAGTATTTAGAAGTATCGATTAAAACCTATATTATTAAAAATTCTTAAAAAGTACACAGATATCTAAATGAATTTATTAGATGTAGGATATTCATATCCAATAAAAATTTGGATCTAAATTATAGAATATAAATCTAGCTCTATGACTAGGAGCATTAATACATACATATAAATGAATACTTTTAGTAATATATGAAAATAGTAAATATAAATATAGAAATGAATTCATAAGCTTAAAACTTGTTGTTATTATTCAGGACAATGACTCATACAAGAGATTACAATATTTTAATATAAGAGTGAAGGAATAGTGACCAGAAACTATTAAAAATTAATAAAAAATAATAAAAAATTGATAAAAAATAATAAAAATTAGTAAAAAATCTAAAATGGGGTTAGTCTAACAGAAATGGTGAAATATCAAGTTCTGAGTTCAGTCCATTTGGAAATAATGTCTCATGTTTATAAATGAACTCTGCTTCTTTCAATTTAAGAAATTTTTCTATATTTCCACCTCTCCAATTTTGTTTGACATGTAATATTCCCCAATATTTAAGATCTGATGTTCTACCTTTATGTTTTAATTTAAAATGTTTATATAAATTGGTGTCATCAATTCCTTTTTCAATACACAGAAGGCGCTCCCTTATTCTATCTTTGACCATTCTTTTTGTCTCCCCGAAATAAATTAAATCACATGTGCATTTAAGGGCATATATAACTCCCTTGGTAGTGCATCTAATGCATTCTTTAATTTTAATTTCTTCTCCTGATTTTGGGACCTTTAGTGTACTTCTTTTATCACTATGTTTGCAGGCCTTACACGAATAGCACGGAAAGAAACCTGAATTTTTTTCTCCCTGTAGGTCTCTTTGTGTAAAGCTCCGTGTTTTCATGTTCGGTATATTAGGTGCCAAAATGGACTTAAAATTTTTTTGGTTTTCTTAAAAATCATTTTAGGTTTAGATGGGAGGGAATCTCCTATTATGGGATCTTCTTTAAGTATGGCCCAATGTTTATTGAGGATTTTTCTCATGAGGCCATGGTCTGCACTAAAATCTGTAATAAATGGGACATTAATTATTTCTTTATTCTCTTTGGTATCTTTTTGTTTATAAGTGAGTAGGGAATCTCTTTCTGTTTCTTTAGCTCTTTTTACAGCTTTATTTACAGTATCTTCATTATAACCTCTATCCTTGAACTTTTCTATTAATACCTCAATTTGATTCTCAAAGTCACACATTCTAGAACAGTTCTTCCTTATCCTTAAACTTTGTCCAACAGGGATATTATCTTTCCACTGTTGCAAATGACAGCTGTTACCCTGAACAAAGCTATTGGAGTCCACTTCTTTAAAGTGCGTTTTCGTTTGTATTGAATTATTAATAACCATAATTTCTAAATCTAAAAACACAATTTTTTCTTTGCTGTAATTAAAAGTGAAGTTCAGGCCACTGTCATTAGTGTTCATGTTTTTAAAGAGGCAAAGTAATTTTTCTTCTGTCCCCCTCCATAGAAGTAGAACATCATCGATGTACCGTCTATAGAGCACGAGGTCTGCACCACAGTCATGCATCTGGAAAAAGGACTCCTCCCAATTTCCAACAAAAAGATTGGCATAACTGGGCGCAAACCTCGTGCCCATAGCCGTACCCTCGATTTGTAAATAAAATTGCTTATCATGCATAAAATAATTATTTTTTAATATGAACTCTATACTTGTAAGTAAAAATTATTTTTCTTCAGTCATCATATCAGGGTCAGTATCTAAATATTTACTGATAGCCTGTATTCCCTTTGCATGATCTATCACCGTGTAGAGTGATGTTATATCTCCCGTAACTAAAATCAGATTTTCTTCCCATACTGTATCTCTTAAAATAGTTAAAACTAAAAGGAGGTGGAATTCCTGGACCCTACTTTTCCGAGGGTCCCGGTGTTCTACTTCCTTCCAAAAATTCACAAAAATTTAGAACAACCTCCAGGGAGACTGATTATCTCCGGGATTGGCTCTCTGTCATCAAATCTTTCACACTATGTAGACATTTACCTACAAAAATTTGTTAAGAAATTAGATTCTTATTTAAAAGACTCGACTGAGGTTTTAACTATTTTAAGAGATACAGTATGGGAAGAAAATCTGATTTTAGTTACGGGAGATATAACATCACTCTACACGGTGATAGATCATGCAAAGGGAATACAGGCTATCAGTAAATATTTAGATACTGACCCTGATATGATGACTGAACAAAAATAATTTTTACTTACAAGTATAGAGTTCATATTAAAAAATAACTATTTTATGCATGATAAGCAATTTTATTTACAAATCGAGGGTACGGCTATGGGCACGAGGTTTGCGCCCAGTTATGCCAATCTTTTTGTTGGAAATTGGGAGGAGTCCTTTTTCCAGATGCATGACTGTGGTGCAGACCTCGTGCTCTATAGACGGTACATCGATGATGTTCTACTTCTATGGAGGGGGACAGAAGAAAAATTAATTTGCCTCTTTAAAAACATGAACACTAATGACAGTGGCCTGAACTTCACTTTTAATTACAGCAAAGAAAAAATTAGATTTAGAGATTTAGAAATTATGGTTATTAATAATTCAATACAAACGAAAACGCACTTTAAAGAAGTGGACTCCAATAGCTTTGTTCACGCTAACAGCTGTCATTTGCAACAGTGGAAAGATAATATCCCTGTTGGACAAAGTTTAAGGATAAGGAAGAACTGTTCTAGAATGTGTGACTTTGAGAATCAAATTGAGGTATTAATAGAAAAGTTCAAGGATAGAGGTTATAATGAAGATACTGTAAATAAAGCTGTAAAAAGAGCTAAAGAAACAGAAAGAGATTCCCTACTCACTTATAAACAAAAAGATACCAAAGAGAATAAAGAAATAATTAATGTCCCATTTATTACAGATTTTAGTGCAGACCATGGCCTCATGAGAAAAATCCTCAATAAACATTGGGCCATACTTAAAGAAGATCCCATAATAGGAGATTCCCTCCCATCTAAACCTAAAATGATTTTTAAGAAAACCAAAAAAATTTTAAGTCCATTTTGGCACCTAATATACCGAACATGAAAACACAGAGCTTTACACAAAGAGACCTACAGGGAGAAAAAATTTCAGGTTTCTTTCCGTGCTATTCGTGTAAGGCCTGCAAACATAGGCCTAGATTTAGAGTTCGGCGGTAAAAGGGCTGTTAACGCTCCGCGGGCTTTTTTCTGGCCGCACCATAAATTTAACTCTGGTATCGAGAGTTAAAACAAATGCTGCGTTAGGCTCCAAAAAAGGAGCGTAGGGCATTTTTACCGCAAATGCAACTCTCGATACCAGAGTTGCTTACGGACGCGGCCGGCCTCAAAAACGTGCTCGTGCACGATTCTCCCATAGGAAACAATGGGGCTGTTTGAGCTGAAAAAAAACCTAACACCTGCAAAAAAGCAGCGTTCAGCTCCTAACGCAGCCCCATTGTTTCCTATGGGGAAACACTTCCTACGTCTGCACCTAACACCCTAACATGTACCCCGAGTCTAAACACCCCTAACCTTACACTTATTAACCCCTAATCTGCCGCCCCCGCTATCGCTGACCCCTGCATTACAGTTTTAACCCCTAATCTTCCGCTCCGTAAACCGCCGCAACCTACGTTATCCCTATGTACCCCTAATCTGCTGCCCTAACATCGCCGACCCCTATGTTATATTTATTAACCCCTAATCTGCCCCCCACAACGTCGCCGACACCTGCCTACACTTATTAACCCCTAATCTGCCGAGCGGACCTGAGCGCTACTATAATAAAGTTATTAACCCCTAATCCGTCTCACTAACCCTATCATAAATAGTATTAACCCCTAATCTGCCCTCCCTAACATCGCCGACACCTACCTTCAATTATTAACCCCTAATCTTCCGATCGGAGCTCACCGCTATTCTAATAAATGTATTAACCCCTAAAGCTAAGTCTAACCCTAACACTAACACCCCCCTAACTTAAATATAATTTTAATCTAACGAAATAAATTAACTCTTATTAAATAAATTAATCCTATTTAAAGCTAAATACTTACCTGTAAAATACATCCTAATATAGCTACAATATAAATTATAATTATATTATAGCTATTTTAGGATTAATATTTATTTTACAGGCAACTTGGTATTTATTTTAACTAGGTACAATAGCTATTAAATAGTTAAGAACTATTTAATAGTTACCTAGTTAAAATAATAACAAATTTACCTGTAAAATAAATCCTAACCTAAGATATAATTAAACCTAACACTACCCTATCAATAAAATAATTAAATAAACTACCTACAATTACCTACAATTAACCTAACACTACACTATCAATAAATAAATTAAACACAATTGCTACAAATAAATACAATTAAATAAACTAGCTAAAGTACAAAAAATAAAAAAGAACTAAGTTACAGAAAATAAAAAAATATTTACAAACATAAGAAAAATATTACAACAATTTTAAACTAATTACACCTACTCTAAGCCCCCTAATAAAATAACAAAGCCCCCCAAAATAATAAATTCCCTACCCTATTCTAAATTAAAAAAGTTACAAGCTCTTTTACCTTACCAGCCCTGAACAGGGCCCTTTGCGGGGCATGCCCCAAGAAGTTCAGCTCTTTTGCCTGTAAAAGAAAACATACAATACCCCCCCCCCCCAACATTACAACCCACCACCCACATACCCCTAATCTAACCCAAACCACCCTTAAATAAACCTAACACTAAGCCCCTGAAGATCTTCCTACCTTGTCTTCACCATACCAGGTTCACCGATCCGTCCTGGCTCCGATATCTTCATCCAACCCAAGCGGGGGCTAGACATCCACTGAAGAAGTCCAGAAGAGGGTCCAAAGTCTTCCTCCTATCCGGCAAGAAGAGGACATCCGGACCGGCAAACATCTTCTCCAAGCGGCATCTTCTATCTTCTTCCATCCGGTGCGGAGCGGGTCCATCTTGAAGCAGGCGACGCGGATCCATCCTCTTCTTCCGATGTCTCCCGACGAATGACGGTTCCTTTAAGGGACGTCATCCAAGATGGCGTCCCTCGAATTCCGATTGGCTGATAGGATTCTATCAGCCAATCGGAATTAAGGTAGGAATTTTCTGATTGGCTGATGGAATCACCCAATCAGAATCAAGTTCAATCCGATTGGCTGATCCAATCAGCCAATCAGATTGAGCTCGCATTCTATTGGCTGTTCCGATCAGCCAATAGAATGCGAGCTCAATCTGATTGGCTGATTGGATCGGCCAATCGGATTGAACTAGATTCTGATTGGCTGATTCCATCAGCCAATCAGAAAATTCCTACCTTAATTCCGATTGGCTGATAGAATCCTATCAGCCAATCGGAATTCGAGGGACGCCATCTTGGATGACGTCCCTTAAAGGAACCGTCATTCATCGGGAGACATCGGAAGAAGAGGATGGATCCGCGTCGCCTGCTTCAAGATGGACCCGCTCCGCACCGGATGGAAGAAGATAGAAGATGCCGCTTGGAGAAGATGTTTGCCGGTCCGGATGTCCTCTTCTTGCCGGATAGGAGGAAGACTTTGGACCCTCTTCTGGACTTCTTCAGTGGATGTCTAGCCCCCGCTTGGGTTGGATGAAGATATCGGAGCCAGGACGGATCGGTGAACCTGGTATGGTGAAGACAAGGTAGGAAGATCTTCAGGGGCTTAGTGTTAGGTTTATTTAAGGGTGGTTTGGGTTAGATTAGGGGTATGTGGGTGGTGGGTTGTAATGTTGGGGGGGGGGGGTATTGTATGTTTTCTTTTACAGGCAAATGAGCTGAACTTCTTGGGGCATGCCCCGCAAAGGGCCCTGTTCAGGGCTGGTAAGGTAAAAGAGCTTGTAACTTTTTTAATTTAGAATAGGGTAGGGAATTTATTATTTTGGGGGGCTTTGTTATTTTATTAGGGGGCTTAGAGTAGGTGTAATTAGTTTAAAATTGTTGTAATATTTTTCTTATGTTTGTAAATATTTTTTTATTTTCTGTAACTTAGTTCTTTTTTATTTTTTGTACTTTAGCTAGTTTATTTAATTGTATTTATTTGTAGCAATTGTGTTTAATTTATTTATTGATAGTGTAGTGTTAGGTTAATTGTAGGTAATTGTAGGTAGTTTATTTAATTATTTTATTGATAGGGTAGTGTTAGGTTTAATTATATCTTAGGTTAGGATTTATTTTACAGGTAAATTTGTTATTATTTTAACTAGGTAACTATTAAATAGTTCTTAACTATTTAATAGCTATTGTACCTAGTTAAAATAAATACCAAGTTGCCTGTAAAATAAATATTAATCCTAAAATAGCTATAATATAATTATAATTTATATTGTAGCTATATTAGGATTTATTTTACAGGTAAGTATTTAGCTTTAAATAGGATTAATTTATTTAATAAGAGTTAATTTATTTCGTTAGATTAAAATTATATTTAAGTTAGGGGGGTGTTAGTGTTAGGGTTAGACTTAGCTTTAGGGGTTAATACATTTATTAGAATAGCGGTGAGCTCCGATCGGAAGATTAGGGGCTAATAATTGAAGGTAGGTGTCGGCGATGTTAGGGAGGGCAGATTAGGGGTTAATACTATTTATGATAGGGTTAGTGAGGCGGGTTAGGGGTTAATAACTTTATTATAGTAGCGGTGCGGTCCGCTCGGCAGATTAGGGGTTAATAAGTGTAGGCAGGTGTCGGCGACGTTGAGGGGGGCAGATTAGGGGATAATAAATATAATATAGGGGTCGGTGGTGTTAGGGGTAGCAGATTAGGGGTACATAGGGATAACGTAGGTGGCGGCGCTTTGCGGTCGGAAGATTAGGGGTTAATTATTTTAAGTAGCTGGCGGCGATGTTGTGGGGGGCAGATTAGGGGTTAATAAATGTAATATAGGGGTCGGCGGGGTTAGGGGCAGCAGATTAGGGGTACATAAGTATAACGTAGGTGGCGGTCGGAAGATTAGGGGTTAAAATTTTTAATCGAGTGGCGGCGATGTGGGGGGACCTCGGTTTAGGGGTACATAGGTAGTTTATGGGTGTTAGTGTACTTTAGGGTACAGTAGTTAAGAGCTTTATAAACCGGCGTTAGCCAGAAAGCTCTTAACTCCTGCTATTTTCAGGCGGCTGGAATCTTGTCGTTAGAGCTCTAACGCTCACTGCAGAAATGACTCTAAATACCAGCGTTAGAAAGATCCCATTGAAAAGATAGGCTACGCAAATGGCGTAGGGGGATCTGCGGTATGGAAAAGTCGCGGCTGTAAAGTGAGCGTTAGACCCTTTAATCACTGACTCCAAATACCAGCGGGCGGCCAAAACCAGCGTTAGGAGCCTCTAACGCTGGTTTTGACGGCTACCGCCGAACTCTAAATCTAGGCCATAGTGATAAAAGAAGTACACTAAAGGTCCCAAAATCAGGAGAAGAAATTAAAATTAAAGAATGCATTAGATGCACTACCAAGGGAGTTATATATGCCCTTAAATGCACATGTGATTTAATTTATTTCGGGGAGACAAAAAGAATGGTCAAAGATAGAATAAGGGAGCACCTTCTGTGTATTGAAAAAGGAATTGATGACACCAATTTATATAAACATTTTAAATTAAAACATAAAGGTAGAACATCAGATCTTAAATATTGGGGAATATTACATGTCAAACAAAATTGGAGAGGTGGAAATATAGAAAAATTTCTTAAATTGAAAGAAGCAGAGTTCATTTATAAACATGAGACATTATTTCCAAATGGACTGAACTCAGAACTTGATATTTCACCATTTCTGTTAGACTAACCCCATTTTAGAATTTTTATTATTTTTTATCAATTTTTTTATTAATTTTTATTAATTTTTAATAGTTTCTGGTCACTATTCCTTCACTCTTATATTAAAATATTGTAATCTCTTGTATGAGTCATTGTCCTGAATAATAACAACAAGTTTTAAGCTTATGAATTCATTTCTATATTTATATTTACTATTTTCATATATTACTAAAAGTATTCATTTATATGTATGTATTAATGCTCCTAGTCATAGAGCTAGATTTATATTCTATAATTTAGATCCAAATTTTTATTGGATATGAATATCCTACATCTAATAAATTCATTTAGATATCTGTGTACTTTTTAAGAATTTTTAATAATATAGGTTTTAATCGATATTTCTAAATACTGAAAATTCTTTTACATTTGGAATTGTTATATATGTATTTGCCCATAAATTATTAGTAAGGTTGCCCAAATAGAGGTTTGCCAATACCACCTTATGAAATTGCCTAAACCACCTTAACTAATTTCATTGAACCAATAGAAAATTAGGAACACCTTTAAAAAGGTGCAACTGTTGGCAACACTTTCATATTGAAAAAGCCCTGCACAGGGAGAAACGCGTTGATGTTAGTTGCCTATGAACTTTGTTGAACTTTGTTGCTACATTTGCAGTTTGAATTGATATTCTGCTTTCAAAAAACTTTCTATTTCGTAAATACTGCCTTGGTTAATGTCTGGTTAACACAATCTGTGAAATAGCACCAGCACTTTCCATAGAGGCACCAGCACTTTTGAAATAAAAGATTCTACATCTACTGCACATTTGGAAACTGTGTGCATCAGACCGGCTCTATTTTGAAGTGAGGTGAGACTATAGTACCTACACACCGCTGAGACTGCTGTCCCCCTACAACGGATGATCTAAACAGTATCCTGCGTGCTCGTTGGCACTTAAGAGCGGATACTCCATTCAAAAGGATCACGGCAGTGAGAAATCTGACACTGCCCACCTAAGGACCAATCAGATTGCACTCTGCAGACAGCGCCTATAAAAAAGTGACGTCACTCTGCTACGGCGGTAATTTTCTATCTACAGGACTGACGGCTGAATTGTTTGGGGGTAAGTCAGAAAAATCTCCCCTCCAAACTGATTTCGTGGACTGATTACGGGTAAGAAAAGATTTCCCGTTTATAATATAGACTGTTCAATTGGATATCCGGAATTTTTCTGTCTACAAAGCCAATTTCTCCTTTTTAAATGTGGTGGCAACCTTAATTTTAACTTTGATGTTACACGGAGACGTCCGTTTTTAGCAATTATAAGATTTGTTTGCACTTGTTTATAACAGATTAAATTTTAGGCAGAGCCTAATTTCTTATTCATTGTGCATTTATTCCCATCACCACTACATACAATCCGAATGTTCTGATACTTTTTTATTAACTGTAGATAATTTGTGTTTTAAATCCCACATTACACTAATTAAGCATTTGAATCTGTATTTATAGATTTAATATTTATCATTTTATTAATCAATGAAGAGATTGTTCTCCTTCGCCTAATTTTATCTTATAGCACTTTGTAACACCATACACAGTTTTAAATTACAGACTGATTTTTGTAAATATTTGATCAGAGGATCATTTCACTTTATTTTTTAGTAATCCATAGAGGCATATGCTAATAGACATATACCTGTCTGGTTTATGACTACACTTATTCACTTTATAATACATTTCAGATAAATAATTATCGATTAAACCTCACTTATTTGAAGTATTTAAATTTTCTGCACTTTATTAATATTTTCACAATATTTTGCACATACACTTGGCACTTTATTAATACCATCAGATAATCGCTTTTAGCTTTTTAGCGCTCCTGATTAATTTAACTATTTTTGTTGACTCTTCAAACCTTTGAAAGGGACCCTAAGGTAACTCAGGAGTTTAGTAATTACACTCAGCGCTTATTAGTTCTTATTATATCTATTATTTAATTGCAGTTGCCTGTCTGCCAGCGTGTGTGCCAGGCCCACTTTCCAAATAGTGCCACAAATCATATTTGTTATAACAGTAGTGTAAATGTTTTAAATAAAAACTTTTTTGACCGTGAAACATCAGTCAGCTAGTGCAATCTAATTGCAGTTGCCTGCCTGCCAGCGTGTTTGCCAGGCCCACTTGCCAACTAGTGCCACCACTCATATTTGTTATAACAGTAGTGTAAATATTTAATAAAAAAAACTTTTTTGACTGTGAAACATCAGTCTGCTATTGTAATCTAATTGAAGTTGCCTGCCTGCTAGCATGTGTGCCAGGCCCACTTGCGAAGTTAGTGGCACCACTCATATTTGTTGTAACAGTAGTGTAAATATTTTAAAAAAAACTTTTTTGACTGTGAAACATCATTCAGCTAGTGTAATCTAACTGCAGTTGCCTGCCTGCCAGCGTGTGTGCCAGGCCCACTTGCCAACTAGTGCCACCTCTCATATTTGTTATAACAGTAGTGTAAATATTTAAAAAAAAAATTGATTGTGAAACATCATTCAGCTAGTGTAATCCAATTGAAGTTGCCTGCCTGACAGCGTGTGTGCCAGGCCCACTTGCCAACTAGTGCCACAAATCAGATTTGTTGTAACAGTAGTGTAAATATTTAAATAAAAAATGTTTTGGACTGTGAAACATCAGTCTGCTATTGTAATCTTATTGCATTTGCATGCCTGCCAGTGTGTGCCAGGCCCACTTGCCAAGTTAGTGGCACCACTCATATTTGTTGTAACAGTAGTTTAAATATTTAAAAAATAAACATTTTTGACTGTGAAACATCAGTCTGCTTTTTTGTGTCAGGCTCACAGCGTACACTGTGCCCACTTGCCCAGTGCCACCACTCATATCTTGTTTAATAGTAGGGTAAGTGTACATTTAAAAAAAAAAAAAACTTTTTGGATTGTGAAACATCAGTCTGCTTTTTTGTGTCAGGCTCACAGCGTATACTGTGCCCACTTGCCCAGTGCCACCACTCATATTTTGTTTAATAGTAGTGTAAGTGTACATTTAAAAAAAAATTACAGGCAGAGGCAGGCCACCCCGCAGGTGCCGTCGTGGTCGTGGTGCTGTGATTCCCTTAGACCCTACAACTATGCACAACTATACAAAGTTCTGAGGAGGACCTAGTTGAATGGCTAACACAGGACACCCAATCTTCTACAGCTTCCACTCCTAACCTTGATGGACCATCCACCTCCAGCTTAGCTGCGGGCACCTCTCAAGTGACCAGTGCCACTCGCCCGCCTGCCGCCACCACCAACACTAGCACCACAGCCGCTTCACTTGATCTGTCAGAAGAGTTATTGACACATCAGTTGGAAGAAATGAGTGATGCGCAACGATCATTGACAGAGGATGTAGATAACAGTGATATGTCTCAGTCAGGCAGCATTACAGACATGGACGTACGGTGTGATGATGATGGTGATGTTGTACCTGCTGCTGCTTCCTTTGTTGATTTGTCAGATACAAGTGAAGCGGTTGATGATGATGATGCGTCCATGGATGTCACGTGGGTGCCCTCTAGAAGAGAAGAAGAAGAGGGGGAAAGTTCAGATGGGGAGACAGAGAGGAGGTGAAGAGTTGGAAGCAGGGGGAGGTCGTTGCAAGGAGCTAGTGGCACAGTCAGACAGCATGCATCGGCACCCGGGGTCAGCCAGACAGCACGCCAATCAATGCATGCTGTCGCCACCACCAGAATGCCGTCATCACAGAGCTCAGCAGTGTGGCATTTCTTTTGTGTGTCTGCCTCTGACAACAGCGATGCCATTTGCAACCTGTGCCAAAAGAAACTGAGTCGTGGGAAGTCCAACACCCACCTAGGTACAACTGCTTTGCGAAGGCACATGGTCTCACATCACAAACGCCGATGGGATGAACACATGAGTAGAAGCAGCACACAAACTCAAAGCCGCCATCCTCCTCCTGGTCCAGCATCTTCAGTCACGTCAACCACTGCTGTCCTCCTTGCCCCCTCTCAACTATCCGCCACTCAGTCTCTCTTACGTAGCAGTTCCTGGTCATCTGCCCACAGTCAGGTGTCTGTCAAGGACATGTTTGAGTGTAAGAAGCCAATTTCCCAAAGTCACCCCCTTGCCCGGCATCTGACAGCTGGCTTGTCTGAACTCTTAGCCCGCCAGCTTTTACCATACAAGCTAGTGGAGTCTGAGGCGTTCAAAAAAATTGTATCTATTGGGACACCGCAGTGCAAGGTACCCGGCCGAAATTTCTTTTCACGAAAGGCAATTCCCAACCTGTACAAAAAACCTGTGCAAAAGGAAGTAATGGCATGTCTGGCACACAGCGTTGGGGCAAGGGTCCATCTGACCACTGATAGCTGGTCTGCAAAGCATGGTCAGGGCAGGTATATCACCTACACTGCACATTGGGTAAACCTGCTGGTGGCTGACAAGCATGGGATGCGTGTCTCTGCAGAGGAGTTGGTGACACCGCCTACTCCATCCTCTTCCATAACCTCTTCCTTGGCTGAGTCCTCTTCTGCTGCTGCGTCTTGCTCCACATCAACGGCACCCCCTCAGCTCCCCAGGTACTATTCAACATCCCGGATACGGCAGTGTGACGCCGTCTTGGGGTTGACTTGCCTGAAAGCCGAGAGTCACACCGCACCAGCACTCCTGTCCGCCCTGAACGCACAGGTGGATCAGTGGCTGACTCCGCACCAACTGGAGATTGGCAAAGTTGTTTCTGACAATAGAAGTAATTTGGTGGCGGCATTGAAATTGGGCAAGTTGACACGTGTTGTGCATGGCACATGTGTGTAATCTGATTGTACAACGCTTTGTGCATAAGTACCCAGGCTTACAGGACATCCTGAAGCAGGCCAGGAAGGTGTGTGGCCATTTCAGGCGTTCCTACACGGCCATGGCGCACTTGTCCGATATCCAGCGTCGAAACAACCTGCCAGTGAGGCGCTTGATTTGCGACAGCCCGACACGGTGGAATTCAACACTCCTAATGTTCGACCACCTGCTACAACAAGAAAAAGCTGTTAACGAGTATTTGTATGACCGGGATGCTAGGACAGCCTCTGGGGAGCTGGGGATTTTTTTGCCACGTTACTGGACGCTCATGCGCAATGCCTGTAGGCTTAGCCGTCCTTTTGAGGAGGTGACAAACCTAGTCAGTCGCACTGAAGGCACCATCAGCGACATCATACCATTTGTTTTCTTCCTGGAGCGTGCCCTGCAAAGAGTGCTGGATCAGGCTTTAGATGAGCGTGAAGAGGAAGAGGAAGAGTTGTGGTCTCCATCACCACCAGAAACAGCCTTATCAGCATCGCTTGCTGGACCAGCGGCAACGCAGGAAGAGGATTGTGAGGAAGAGGAGTCAGAGGAGGAATGTGGCTTTGAGGAGGAGGAGGAAGACCAAGCACAACAGGCATCCCAGGGTGCTCTTTGTTTTCACCTATCTGGTACCCGTGGTGTTGTACGTGGCTGGGGGGAAGAAGATACCTTCAGTGAGATCAGTGAGGACGAGGAACGGGACATGATTAGCTCGGCATCCAACCTTGTACAAATGGGGTCTTTCATGCTGTCGTGCCTGTTGAGGGACCCTCGTATAAAAAAGCTGAAGGAGAACGACCTGTACTGGGTGTCCACACTTCTAGACCCCCTGTATAAGCATAAAGTTACTGAAATGTTACTGAATTCACGCAAGTCGGAAAGAATGGAGCAGTTAAAAAATAAATTAAAAAGTATGCTTTACACAGCGTATAAGGGTGATGTCACAGCACAATGGGAATCTAACAGGGGAAGAGATGAAAGTAATCCTCCTCCTTCTCCCATGACCACGCCGGCAAGGACTGGATGCTTTCCAGACGTATTGTTGATAGAGGACATGCAGACCTTTTTAACTCCTATGCATCGTCACAGCCCTTCGGGATCCAGCCTCAGAGAAAGACTCAACCGACAGGTAGCAGACTACCTAGCATTAACTGTGGATCTCGACACTCTGAGGAGCGATGGACCCCTTGACAACTGGGTGTGCAGGCTTGACCTGTGGCCTGAGCTATCCCAATTTGCAATCGAACTTCTGGCCTGCCCCGCTTCAAGTGTCCTGTCAGAAAGGACCTTCAGTGCAGCAGGAGGTATTGTCACTGAGAAGAGAAGTAGCCTAGGTCAAAAAAGTCTTGATTATCTCACCTTTATTAAAATGAATGAGGGATGGATCCCAAAGGGACTGACATTGGGCGATACATTAGAGTAAAAGAGGCCTGATGAGATGAGCTGCCTTGGGCTACAAATGGTACACACACTGCTGTATTTTATCTTTGAATGGTGGATGACTTGCGTGACTTACCCGCCAACAACTAGGGTTCAAGCCGCAAAGTTTTAGGGCACTTTCTAACTGTCAAACAAATATCAATTTTTCTGGCTGCTGCTACAGCAGCGGCTGCAACAATACCTAATTTTTCAGGCAGTTTTACATGCCTAATTTTTCTGGCCTCTGGTGCTGCACTGTGGCTACAAAACCCAAACCAAAAAAAAAGCACATAGTGATTAAACTGTTAAGAATAGTACTACTTAACACACCACTCATATCTGGTGGCACAGTACATTGCACGCACAGTGCCCCAAATTTGAAGTAGGAGGACCGACCAAGTATCTGTTTCCATCTCCCGGTTCCTAAAAATTATCTCTGGGTTCCTAAAATCGATGCCATACCTGTACTGGATTGTTCAAAAGGATGGCATATGTGGTGTTTCATGCTGTTGTTTCTGTTGAGGGTTGGGGACTCTCGTATTAAAAGGCTGAAGGAGGGGGGGCGGAGCCAACGACCAGAGTGAGCAGATGTGCATTGCTTAAGCTCCTGGGCCTCAGCTCAGGAAAAATGCTTATATCCTAATCAAAGATTGACCTAAATATATATGAGTCTCTATTAGTCAGCCGGTCAACAACAGATACTCTATCTAAGCCGATTTCTGCATCTAATTGGATATTTTATGCTTTATACTGGAGGAAGGTGCCTGGGCCTTCTATCACTACTTCCGACTCTGGCTGTAATCGAAAGCTGCTAGTAAAATGGAGGATAGTGTGCTTTTGCATACTCTGCTGAAAAACCTTGAACAGCAGATGGAAAATTGCTTCTATGATATTTTTGCCACGCTACGATTGACGACGAGAAGTTTCTCTGACTACACTCTACATGGTGAGAGGCCTGAGGGCGCAACAGATTGAATTACTTCGGGATGGCGCGCTTGCAGTGCCTTACCCTTCCCCTCAGCCGAGTATTTCCGCCGCAGCTCTGGGAGATGTGTCGCTGACATATAGAGCTCCGTCTCTTACCGACATCACCACAACTACAGCACACGTCCCTATTGCATCAGACCGGGTCCTAGCTGGACAGCGCAGCGGCAGCAAACACGAGACACCTCAGATGCTGATCGGGAGAACGAGCGTGGATTGTAAGATACCTAACAGCTCTCCCTCACGCACAAAAACCCTACCTTCCAGAGCACTGGGTGCCGAGTCCTGGCTAAAGATACTTTTCCAGCAGCAGTGCATACCGCTTGGCACTTCAGACACCTGGGCTTGTACCCATAACGCACCCGATAACAGCCTTCTGCTCGGCACCTTTGGTAAGATGTTAGTCGAGCAGCTACCTTATGAGATGCGGTTTCTGCCGACCAAGATGGCAGATGCTCTATACCTCACTGTCCATCCTAGCAGAGTTCTGATGTTGGCTTGTGCTTGCCCTCACGCAGATGGGGTGTCCTCAGTTCTAAAACTTTTAATCACTGGTACACCCAGTATGTGGGGACATATATATCACATGAGAACCGGAGTGGGGTAAATTATATCAGACTTTAGCTGGATGATAGGCTAGCGGTTGGAAACGCTATACATCAATACACCATGTACTTGTTGGGACATTAGTCTTTATTATCAGTAGTTGTATATCTATACTATTTCCAGGACTTTGCAAAGAGCCAGATTATTGCCTAGTTCACTATATGCTTTTTATTTAAAGATATTTGCAGTTATCAGCTCTTTTTTTTCTTTATGAGTTCTGTTCATTCATTTCAATCCCTATCTGTGTGTTTGTTAAACACTTTAAGGCTCCCATATCTTTACTCAGTTGGAATCTATTGTTATGCATCTCATAGACAGAGCCTATATACTTACTATACACATTACAATGCTGCACAGACATTTGTGACGACCTTACAGTCTGAACTTTGGAACCGAGCAGTGTATTACATTAAGTTTTGATCATAGTTTTCTTAAACCCTCTAAACATCTCACTAGTATTTAAAAAGAGGTCTCTCACTGGAACTATGGCCCTTATTTCTCATTCTGCCTTTGCTAATTAACATATAATCTAAAGGTCTGGTGTCATAGACTCTCACTGCTAGCTCTTCATACACATTGCATATAGATTTTAACTCAGAAGCTAGCGATTGCAGAAATCTTATATTGAAAGGTACTGACTTGTGAATCCTATATATATTCTTATGATAGAAATTTCTATAAAAGTTTAAGGAATGATATATCCAGGTACCCTATACTACTTACATTTATATATGGCTCCGTCCACCCACCCCCTTTCCCTATGTGTATAGCGGTGCTTACCCGCTGAATATCCCCTTCCCCCCTATATATCTCGGCCCAAGAGTGGCTGATATTTATGCTAACTCTCTGCAGGTTGATATTTTGGTTTTAGGTAAAATACTATTAGAATGTGGAGTTCATACGCTGACGTTAAAATATAAAATGAAGTTCTATTTTATCTCGCCTAAGATACTGTCTATCTTCATAACCAGATTTGAAATGTATTTTTTCTTGCTGTATGTGCATATTGCTTTCTCAATAATACCTTTGGATAGACAATGTATTACTCTCTTTGTTGTAACTTTGGCCTTAGGGCGAGCTCTTGTTGTGATGATATATGTTTTAACTTCAATAAAAAAATTATTTTCAAAAAAAAAAAAAAAATATGTAAAGAATAATAAATAAATATATATATATATATACATATATATTTATACACATACGGTACATACATATATATTTACACACATTCGGTATATACATATATATGTATATATATACAGTATATATACATAGATACATATATATTTACATATATGTATATAGATACATATATATAAATATATACATACATATTTACAAAAGTATGTATGTACAATATTAAAAATAATTTGAATACTTCACTCTCCACTTTGCATCAAATATGTTGCATCTTGGTTGTTCAGAGGTTTCCTTGTTGTGTCATATTTGACGCAATACTCAAACCCATAAAGAAGCCACAAAGTAGTAGAGTTTTCCACAACTTATTGGTAAATGCATAATCACATGATTATTGACATCAGCCAATCTGATTGAAATATACATTTTATACTATCACTAACTAATCAAATTGCTCTATACTTGAGTCATTAGTCACTCATCAGAACATGTAAGTGCCATTTGTTACATTTAGTATTATACTTTGGAAGTATGTATATGTGAAATTAGTATTAAAGATAAACATTGTTGCTGACATTAGGAAACACAGTGTAATATTTTAGAAAATGATTTTAAAATTCAAATTGATGTTTGATTCAATATTATCTGAAGCTGATAGCTCAAAGGGATAGCCCACCTAACATTAAACTGTCATGATTCAGATACAGCAGACATTAAAATCATCTCTTTATTGTCATGCTAAAAAAAAAAAAAAAAAAAAAGGCTCAAGGAGAAAAACCTGTACTGGGTGTCCATGCATCTTTTTCCATCTCCCGGTTCCTAAAAATTATCTCCGGGTTCCTAAAATCGATGCCATACCTGTACTCGATTGTGCAAAAGGATGGCATATGTGGTGTTTCATGCTGTTGTTTCTGTTGAGGGTCGGGGACTCTTGTATTAGCTCGGCATCCAACCTTGTACAAATGGGGTCTTTCATGCTGTCGTGCCTGTTGAGGGACCCTCATATAAAAAGGCTGAAGGAGAACGACCTGTACTGGGTGTCCAAGCATCTTTTTCCATCTCCCAGTTCCTAAAAATTATCTCCGGGTTCCTAAAATCGATGCCATACCTGTACTCTATTGTGCAAAAGTATGGCATATGTGGTGTTTCATGCTGTTGTGCCTGTTGAGGGTCAGGGACCCAAGTATAAAAAGGCTGAAGGAGAACGACCTGTACTGGGTGTCCAAGCATCTTTTTCCATCTCCCGGCTCCTAAAAATTATCTCTGGGTTCCTAAAATCGATGCCATACCTGTACTCTATTGTGCAAAAGGATGGCATATGTGGTATTTCATGCTGTTGTGCCTGTTGAGGGTCGGGAACCCAAGTATAAAAAGGCTGAAGGAGAACGACCTGTACTGGGTGTCCAAGCATCTTTTTCCATCTCCCGGTTCCTAAAAATTATCTCCAGGTTCCTAAAATCGATGCCATACCTGTACTCTATTGTGCAAAAGGATGGCATATGTGGTATTTCATGCTGTTGTGCCTGTTGAGGGTCGGGGACCCAAGTATAAAAAGGCTGAAGGAGAACGACCTGTACTGGGTGTCCAAGCATCTTTTTCCATCTCCCAGTTCCTAAAAATTATCTCTGGGTTCCTAAAATCGATGCCATACCTGTACTCTATTGTGCAAAAGGATGGCATATGTGGTGTTTCATGCTGTTGTGCCTGTTGAGGGTCGGGGACCCAAGTATAAAAAGGCTGAAGGAGAACGACCTGTACTGGATGTCCAAACATCTTTTTCCATCTCCCGGATGTAGCGGTACTCCACTAGGGGGTCTCCCTTACTCTGTCCAAACCCAAGGGTGGCCACCGGATAGTGGGACCAGAGATATAGTTGCTAAGGCCGGGTTCAAGCCAGCGGGTGTATCTCCCCCAGCTGGGCTGGTCTCAGTGGACTCCCAGTCAGGTAGCGTCCTCTCTGCCCTGCAGCTCTTTATTGGCAGGTATTGTCCCCTCTGCCTGTCTGCTTCTAGGCAGGAATAAATCCCACTGCCAGGCTGCTTCTTGGCAGGAATAGCTCCCTATGACTCCAAATAGTGGGACCAGGGCTATCGTGGCTGAGACCAGGGTCAAGCCAGCTGCTGTATCTCCCCCAGCTGGGCTGGTCTCAGTGGGCTCCCAGGCAGGTAGCGTCCCCTCTGCCTGTCTACTTCTAGGCAGGAATAGATCCCTCTGCCTCACTGCACACTTCCAGCAGGTAGCGTGCCCTCTGGTTTCTTATAGGCAGGAATCGATCCCTCTGCCTTGCTGCTCCTTTCAGGCAGGCCAGCTCTTTGCATACAGGCCCACAGACTCTGTAACAGAATGCAGGGTCAGAACCTCAAAACTGGTATACCTGAAAGAATCAGACAGCACAAAAAGGCAATCCCGGACCCCAACCTGTACTCAATTGTGCAAAAGGAAGTAACCTTACCATGGGTCACAGACAGCATGTTTTATTGTTATACTGTCAGGGAAATTATATAACTATCAATCGTATCAATCAAATATATATTGCATCTATTGATCTCTGTAATTCGTATCTATCAAATGTATATTGCATCTTTAGATCTATGTAATTTGTATCTATCAAATGTATATTGCATCTATTGATGTAATTCGTACCTATCAAATGTATATTGCATCTTTTTATCCATGTAATTCGTACCTATCAAATGTATATTGCATCTTTTGATCCATGTAATTCGTATCTATCAAATGTATATTGCATCTTTTGATCTCTGTAATTCGTATCGATCAAATGTATATTGCATCTTTTGATCTATGTTATTCGTACCTATCAAATGTATATTGCATCTATTGATCTATGAAATCTATGGATCTATCTATCAAATCTATCAATCTCGTGGCTGGACTGTTTTGTGACAGCAACTTGTGTTTCGGCCAAATTTGAAGTAGGAGGAAAGACAAAGCATCTTCTTCCATCTCCCTGTTCCAAAAATCAAGGCCATATAGACCTCCCCCGATAGGGGGAGTGTCAGGAACCTAGCTCCTTCTAGGACCCAGCGGAATCCTTCAAGCAACAAACTTGCAGCTTGCCTTTAAAAACCACCCCAAATCAATTCTCTTTGCTTAGTAATTTGGAGTACAAGGCTACCCTATTTACCTGAGCCTATCTACTTTGAATAACTTGTTTTCTGAACTTTTTTCCTCATAGGAACTTTTTGATACTTTGTTCAACTTTAACTGGAATTCATCCAAACAACTGCAGTGTTCATTAACTTAGGAGCTGACATGCAATCAATTGAATGAACTGCCTGAACCAAACTGCAAGTATTATTCTATGTGTTCTAATGCTTTGTTACTTGGAGAACTTTCACTGTGTAGTTTGTATTTAAAGGAGAGTTACCACAGAACTTGTCACTGAAAATCTGGCTTTAACCCTTATTGAAACATCCTGACTGCAGATTAATAAACAACACAGCTTCCACAGTGAAACTGGAACTTCCACAGAACAGGCTGTGCATTCATTACAGCTCTGCCACACTACAAGTGCAACACAAGACAAGGTACAAGTAATCTCTGCAAATAAAATAGCAATACTGCATGAGCATAAGTATAACTGTTAACAGAACCTGGTTACTAGTTAACTATTTATGTGTTACACTGCATAAGACTCTGAGAGTTAATAGAACCATTACTACACCTGCAACTTACGAACTAAAGCTAACTTAATATTGAGAGCAATTTCTACAAATCCTATTCAAATTTGCTTAACCCTAACTGCATAATCTGGGGTGTGGCAATATAAACAACTAAACTATCACTATTAGGTGAGAATATCACTAAGCCATAGTGATATTCCTTTACAATAGTGAAACAAAACAATTATTAATAAATTAAGATCTGTGAATTGTGTTCCATCATTAACTTTATATTTGTAGCCTGACATATTACTAAGCCTTAAAAATGGAGCCACCAGATCTACCACAGATAGTTTACAACCTCTCCCAAAAGGTTGATCAGCTTGCTCAGGCGGTTCATGATTTACAAACTGAAAATCAGTCTTTAAGGGGAATTATAAGAGACTCACTTACTACTCATACTGCACCACCTCAGCAAACACCTGAACCTTCAGTTTCATTACCAGAGCTCTTTTCTGGAAACAGGAAGCAGTATAGGCAGTTTAAGAATTCATGTAATTTACTTTATAATCTACGACCTCACAGTTATCCCACAGAGAGGATCAAGGTATTCAGTACTATTTCATTCCTGAGGGGTGAGCCAAGAATCTGGGCTGACAATCTGTGCGAACATAATGACCCAGTGCTAGGATCCCTTTCTGATTTTTTCACATGTATGGATGATCTTTTTCACGACACTGATGTACAAATGTCCGCTGAAGCCTCCATGAGGAACCTTAAGCAAGCCAAGAGACCTGTGGAGGAGTACATCACGGAATTCAAATTATACGCAGCTGATTCGGAATGGAGTCAGATTGCACTTCGAAACCAGTTCCGTTTAGGCCTCTCGGAGAGCTTGAAAGATGAAATCGCCAGGATAGAACTCCCAAAAACCCTAGAAGCAATGATGAATGCTGCAAAACAATTGGATCGCAGACTGCGAGAAAGGAAGGCAGAAAGGTTTTCTGCAGATGTCCGACCAAAACCTTCTATCTATTCCCCACCTCAACCAGCCCAACATAGTAAACAAACAGCTGTTCCCATGGAGATCGGAATAGCCCGTGGTCCTTTAACAACAGAAGAAAGATACCGCAGGAAGAGTAATTATCTGTGCATGTATTGCGCCAATCCTACACATTCAGTCCAGGAGTGTCCCATTTTACAGAAAAACAAGAAATGTAAGTTCAAAGTTATAAGTTCTTTATTAAACACCACTAAAACTAAAACTTATTGCATGTTAACTCTCTCCATACAGTGGGACCAAGATCAGCTCACTACTGAAGCCATCATAGACTCGGGAGCTTATGGCTGCTTTATTGATTATAATGTTGTAAAGCAAAATAAAATACCCCTTATAAAAAAGCATACTCCATTTTCTTTTCATATGATTGACGGTTCAGAACCTAAAACTGGCCCTATCACACACCATACCACACCGTTAACAGTTACTACAGCAGGACACACAGAACACCTCTCATTTGATGTTGTCTCGTCACCACATTTCCCAGTGGTTTTGGGTATTAGTTGGCTCAAATTACATAATCCAGTTATCCACTGGTCACTATCTTCCATAAAATTTGATTCAGTCTATTGTAAAACAACATGTTTCCACAAACATGTTCTACTCCAGACCGAAATACCTACAGAAAAACTTGAGTTGCAAATTCCTTCACCTTATGCAGATTTCAAGGATGTATTCAGTAAAGTAGAAGCTGAGAACTTGCCTCCTCATCGTGCATACGATTGTCCAATACAACTTCAACCTGGTTCTTCCATCCCTTATGGACACTTGTACCCTCTCTGCAAGCCAGAATTGGATAATTTAAAGGAGTATCTCGAAGAAAATTTACGGAAAGGATTTATCAGAGCATCAACATCACCAGCAGGTGCCGGAATTTTTTTTGTGCGGAATAAGGATTCATCATTACGTCCCATAATCGATTACAGAGAACTCAACAAACGCACAATAAAAAATCGTTACCCACTCCCATTAATCCCAGAACTAATCGAAAGGTTATCTGAGGCAACTATATACACGAAACTCGATTTAAGGGGAGCCTATAACTTAGTGAGGATAAAAGAAAGACACGAATGGTTGACCGCATTCAGGACAAGGTATGGCCTTTATGAGTACCTTGTCATGCCGTTTGGACTGTGCAACGCACCCGCCACCTTTCAACACTTCATAAACAATGTGTTCAGAGATCTCATAGACATCTGTCTTGTGATATACCTAGACGATATTTTGATTTATTCTAAAAATGAAACAGAACACAAAACTCACGTGCGATGGGTACTGTCTAGGCTCCGAGAGCATAAACTGTATGCTAAGTTGGAGAAATGCATATTCCATACCAAGCATGTGTCATTCCTTGGATATGATATCTCACCAACAGGTATCACTATGCAAAAACAAAAAGTAGACGCTGTCAAAAATTGGTTAATACCCAAGTCCAGAAAGGAACTCCAAAAATTCCTAGGTTCTGCAAACTACTATAGGAAATTCATTAGAAACTTTTCCAAGATAGCAAAACCACTGACGAAATTAACCAGCATTAACTCATCTTATAACTGGGATCCAGACGCTAATTCAGCTTTTGAATATTTAAAGGATAGTTTTACATCAGCACCCATTCTAAGATTTCCGAACCCCGAACACCACTATGTGTTGGAAGTTGATTCCTCTGATTTTGCCTTAGGCTCAGTTCTCTCTCAACAGGAAACACCAAACGATCCCATCCATCCAGTTTATTACTTCTCACAGATGATGTCAACAGCTGAAAGAAATTATTCCATAGGAGATAAAGAACTCCTAGCAATAAAAAGATCACTGGAACACTGGAGGCATCTTCTCGAAGGTACCAAGTTTCCTATTACCATTTTCACTGATCACAGGAACCTACTTTATTTAGAAAACAACAAAACTCTTTCAGCAAGACAGGTCCGTTGGAGTTTATTCTTCTCGCGCTTCAACTTCAATATTGTATATAGACCTGCCTCCAGGAATGGTAAAGCAGATGCTCTGTCTCGCCTACCTGAGAAACCTAAAACTACAACCCAAAATACCACTATCTTACCTACCGAATGTTTTGTAGGTCTAACCACCGATGTGATAACCGAAATCAAACGTCATTGTCTCAAAGAGCTGGAGCTACCTCACTCTTCTGTACATAAGATTGATGACCTGTACTACCATGAAGGGAAATTATACATTCCCAAAGCATTGCGAATAAATTTGCTCAAGTTATACCATGACTCTCCATTAGCCGGACACCCAGGAATTTACCGAACCTTGGAACAGCTTTCACGGGATTGTTGGTGGCCAAAATTGAAAGAATCCATCCGAGACTATATCTTAACTTGTGCCATTTGTGCCACTTCGAAATCCGAGAGAAGAGCTCCGTATGGATTATTAACTCCATTACCAGTACCGAAGAGACCCTGGTACCATCTATCGATGGATTTCATAGTGGATTTACCTGAATCAAATAAACAGACAACAATCCTAGTGGTCATAGATATATTTACTAAGATGGCCCATTTTGTGCCGTATCACAAAGTACCCACATCCTCTGAGACAGCACATTTATTCATAGATAACATACTCAAGCTACATGGGTTACCAAAGATAATAACCACCGATAGAGGAACACAATTCACCTCACATTTCTGGACAAAACTTTGTGACTTAACACAGATCGATCATCGTTTCTCGACATCATTTCACCCTCAGACCAATGGTCAATCAGAGAGACTGAATCAATAGCTGGAACAATATCTTCAGTGCTATTGTTCATACCATCAAGAACATTGGATGAACTTCCTCTCCATGGCTGAATTTGCCTATAACAATGCTGTAAACTCATCTACAAAATCTACACCATTTTATGCAAATTATGCCTACCATCCAACAATATCTTTCATTGCAACAGACACCTTAAATTCACCCTTAATCGATGATCTACATGATTCCTTACAAGACAATTTCCGCTTCATTGAGGAGAACATAAAAAATGCTCAGCTCACTCAAAAGCATTATTACGACCTCAAGAGAAGACCACCACCTATATACGCCATAGGTGATCTCGTTTGGCTATCCACCAAAAACATGAAATTACAGATACCGAGTAAGAAACTCTCAGGTCTGTTCATAGGACCATTCCCTATAGATGGAATTGTCAATGAAAACGCAATGACTCTTAAATTACCTGATAGTATTAAGGTCCATCCCACATTTCATGTGTCACTATTGAAACCATACAGAGCCACTCGTCACTCTCAACTCATTCTTCCACCACCTCCTCAAGTACTGGATCCAGACGAATATGAAGTGCTTTCCCTGCTGGATTCCAGGTTCCATAGAGGTGAATTACAATATCTGGTACGCTGGAAAAATTATTCAGCTGATGACGACACATGGGAACCTGCAACCAATCTTAGAGCTCAACGGCTGGTCACTCTCTTCCATCGCAGAAATCCAAATCGTCCCAGACCGGCAACTGTGGGACCGTTGCCCTGAGTGGGGGGTCATGTCAGGAACCTAGCTCCTTCTAGGACCCAGCGGAATCCTTCAAGCAACAAACTTGCAGCTTGCCTTTAAAAACCACCCCAAATCAATTCTCTTTGCTTAGTAATTTGGAGTACAAGGCTACCCTATTTACCTGAGCCTATCTACTTTGAATAACTTGTTTTCTGAACTTTTTTCCTCACAGAAACTTTTTGATACTTTGTTCAACTTTAACTGGAATTCATCCAAACAACTGCAGTGTTCATTAACTTAGGAGCTGACATGCAATCAATTGAATGAACTGCCTGAACCAAACTTCAAGTATTATTCTATGTGTTCTAATGCTTTGTTACTTGGAGAACTTTCACTGTGTAGTTTGTATTTAAAGGAGAGTTACCACAGAACTTGTCACTGAAAATCTGGCTTTAACCCTTATTGAAACATCCTGACTGCAGATTAATAAACACAGCTTCCACAGTGAAACTGGAACTTCTACAGAACAGGCTGTGCGTTCATTACAGCTCTGCCACACTACAAGTGCAACACAAGACAAGGTACAAGTAATCCCTTCAAATAAAATAGCAATACTGCATGAGCATATGTATTACTGTTAACAGAACCTGGTTACTAGTTAACTATTTATGTGTTACACTGCATAAGACTCTGAGAGTTAATAGAACCATTACTACACCTGCAACTTAAGAACTAAAGCTAACTTAATATTGAGAGCAATTTCTACAAATCCTATTCAAATTTGCTTAACCCTAACTGCATAATCTGGGGTGTGGCAATATAAACAACTAAACTATCACTATTAGGTGAGAATATCACTAAGCCATAGTGATATTCCTTTACAATAGTGAAACAAAACAATTATTAATAAATTAAGATCTGTGAATTGTGTTCCATCATTAACTTTATATTTGTAGCCTGACATATTACTAAGCCTTAAAAATGGAGCCACCAGATCTACCACAGATAGTTTACAACCTCTCCCAAAAGGTTGATCAGCTTGCTCAGGCGGTTCATGATTTACAAACTGAAAATCAGTCTTTAAGGGGAATTATAAGAGACTCACTTACTACTCATACTGCACCACCTCAGCAAACACCTGAACCTTCAGTTTCACTACCAGAGCTCTTTTCTGGAAACAGGAAGCAGTATAGGCAGTTTAAGAATTCATGTAATTTACTTTATAATCTACGACCTCACAGTTATCCCACAGAGAGGATCAAGGTATTCAGTACTATTTCATTCCTGAGGGGTGAGCCAAGAATCTGGGCTGACAATCTGTGCGAACATAATGACCCAGTGCTAGGATCCCTTTCTGATTTTTTCACATGTATGGATGATCTTTTTCACGACACTGATGTACAAATGTCCGCTGAAGCCTCCATGAGGAACCTTAAGCAAGCCAAGAGACCCGTGGAGGAGTACATCACGGAATTCAAATTATACGCAGCTGATTCGGAATGGAGTCAGATTGCCCTTCGAAACCAGTTCGAATGTGTTCCATTATTAACTTTATATTTGTAGCCTGACAGGGAGTAACAGGTATTAAACTTCTAAGAATAGTACTACTGAGTGCTTAACACACCACGGGTCCCAGACCGCATATTTTATTGTTATACTCTGTCAGGGAAATTATATAACTATCAATTGTATCAATCAAATATATATTGCATCTATTGATCTCTGTAATTCGTATCGATCGAATGTATATTGCATCTTTTGATCTCTGTAATTCGTACCGATCAAATGTATATTGCATCTTTTGATCTATGTAATTCGTACCTATCAAATGTATATTGCATCTTTTGATCCATGTAATTCGTATCTATCAAATGTATATTGCATCTATTGATCTATGTAATTCATATCTATCAAATGTATATTGCATCTATTGATCTATGTAATTCGTACCGATCAAATGTATATTGCATCTTTTGATCCATGTAATTCGTATCTATCAAATGTATATTGCATCTATTGATCTATGTAATTCGTATCTATCAAATGTATATTGCATCTATTGATCTATGTAATTCATATCTATCAAATGTATATTGCATCTATTGATCTATATAATTCATATCTATCAAATGTATATTGCATCTATTGATCTATGTAATTCATATCTATCAAATGTATATTGCATCTATTGATCTATGTAATTCGTATCTATCAAATGTATATTGCATCTATTGATCTATGTAATTCATATCTATCAAATGTATATTGCATCTATTGATCTATGTAATTCGTATCTATCAAATGTATATTGCATCTATTGATCTATGTAATTCATATCTATCAAATGTATATTGCATCTATTGATCTATGTAATTCGTATCTATCAAATGTATATTGCGTCTTTTGATCTATGTAATTCATATCTATCAAATGTATATTGCATCTATTGATCTATGTAATTCGTATCTATTAAATGTATACTGCATCTATTGATCTATGTAATTCATATCTATCAAATGTATATTGCATCTTTTGATCTATGTAATTCATATCTATCAAATGTATATTGCATCTTTTGATCTGCCTTGCTGCTCCTTTCAGGCAGGCCAGCTCTTTGCATAGAGGCCCACAGACTCTGTAACAGATCTCTCTTGCAGAGAGAGGTGCAGCCAGAATGCAGGGTCAGAACCTCTGCAACTGGTATACTCGATTGTGCAAAAGGAAGTAACCTTACCATGGGTCACAGAACGCACGTCTTTGTAATTCTCTGTCTGGGAAATTATATATCTTTCAAATTAGCAATTTATCCATCAAATCTAACTATCAATCGTATCTATCTAATGTTTATTGCATCTATTGATCTATGCAATTCGTATCTATCAAATGTATATTGCATCTATTGATCTATGCAATTCGTATCTATCAAATGCATATTGCATCTATTGATCTATGGAATTCGTATCTATCAGATGTATATTGCATTTATTGATCTATGCAATTCGTATCTAGCAAATGTATATTGCATCTATTTATCTCTGCAATTTGTATCGATCAAATGTATATTGCATCTATTGATCTATGTAATTCGTATCTATCAAATGTATATTGCATCTATTGATCTATGGAATTCGTATCTATCAAATGTATATTGCATCTATTGATCTATGTAATTCATATCTATCAAATGTATATTGCATCTTTTGATCTATGTAATTCGTATCTATCAAATGTATATTGCATCTATTGATGTAATTTGTATCTATCAAATGTATATTGCATCTATTGATCTATGTAATTCATATCTATCAAATGTATATTGCATCTTTTGATCTATGTAATTCGTATCTATCAAATGTATATTGCATCTTTTGATCTATGTAATTCGTATCTATCAAATGTATATTGCATCTATTGATGTAATTCGTATCTATCAAATGTAAATTGCATCTTTTGATCTATGTAATTGGTATCTATCAAATGTATATTGCATCTATTGATCTATGTAATCTATGTATCTATCTATCAAATCTATCGATCTCGTGGTTGTGCAAATGGACTGTTTGCGGTTGTTTGCGGTGCGTTAAACGGGGAGTTTGGTCTGTCACTGTGAAGCGGGCGTAACCCTTACACTACCTGATCGATGCAACATCATACCTGATGTTTTAAAGCACGTTATTCCAAACAATTTAGGAATGTTAGGTGATTTATGCCCTTTATGGCTTAAAACCAGACTCTGCATCAACTATGTAATTTTCCGTGGGAGTTTTGTCATGGATCCCCCTCCGGCATGCCACAGTCCAGGTGTTAGTCCCCTTGAAACAACTTTTCCATCACTATTGCGGCCAGAAAGAATCCCTGTGAGTTTTAAAATTCGCCTGTCCATTGAAGTCAATGGCGGTTCGCCCGGTTCGCGAACATTTGCCAAAGTTCGCGTTCGCCGTTCGCAAACGCAAAATTTTAGGTTCGCGACATCACTAGTTACACAAGGAAAATCATATGTCAGAGATACGATACAATTCATTGAGAAAATTGATGCTATTAAACAGATAGATGACAGTGTCATCTTGGCAACTTGGAATTTTACTTCCCTTTACACGGTCATTCCCCACGAAGTGGGGATTGACTGTGTAGGTGAAGCTTTGGAAAAATGCAAGCAGTATAGTGATATACAACAAATATGGCTTTTAGAGCTGTTAACTTTGGTACTCACTAACAACTTCTTCCTCTTTGAAAATCAATTTTACATGCAAAAAACAGGCACAGCGATGGGGTCGAATGTGGCCCCATTCTATGCCTGTTTGGTGATGGATGCCATAGAGGAAAGGCATGTTTACACCAATCCACTTTTTTCCAAACATTGTCTGGGGTGGTTCCGCTACATAGATGATTTGTTCATCGAGTGGCGGGGCCCCCCTGAAACATTAATGGAATTTAAACTCTGCATAGAGAATGCAGTTTCTTTTCTAAAATTCAGTAGCAAGATGGACATGCAGAAAGTGGAATTTTTGGATACAATGGTGTACAAAAAAAAGGGAGGATTAGCAACAGATATTTTTGTAAAAAGCACAGATAGAAACACACTCCTGCACAGAAATAGCTTTCACCCCCCACGAGTCTTTCAAAGTGTGCCCAGAGACCCACTGATTATAGTGATAGGTCTGAGAGCATGAAGAGCAAATTTGTCAGCAGAGGCTATGATGCTCAAGAGCTAACAACTATAGAGGAATCTCTTAAAAATCACCCAGTCAGAATAAACAATGCAAATAGTAAAAGAAAGAACACTGCAAAGGGAGGTAGAATGAATTTTGTAAGCTCATATAATACTCTGAGCAAGAAAGTGTACAATATCATAAAAAAACATTGGTACTTCCTACGAGACACCTGCCCAGAGATTAAGGAATTTAGGGAAGTCCCTAGGGCCTCATATAGGAAGGGTCACACGATAGGTAGAAAGTTGGTACATGCCATGTCCGAAAAGCCTAGGAGTGATACTCAGAAACAATTTTTTGGAACCCCCAAGGAAGGTACGTTCCCTTGTTTAGGGTGTGCTCAGTGCAACAATATTATTAAGGGGGGAGTTATATCCCACCCATACACAGGAAGGAAATATCAGATTAAAGGATATTACACATGTGATTCGTCTTATGTTGTCTATGCACTTAAGTGTCCCTGTGGGCTACTATATGTCGGTGAGACCACCCAAAAGATAAGGGACCGCATTTGCCAACATAAGTCGACCATCCGTAATACTAAAATGTTGCACTTGCCAGTTCCTGCCCATTTCGCTGAAATGGGTCACCAGGCTAATCAGCTTAGGTATTTGGTAATAGACAGTGCTCCCAAAAGACTTAGAGGGGGCGACAGACATAGGGACTTACTAAATCGAGAAGCCAAATGGATTTGGCTCCTCAATACCTTACATCCCAAGGGGTTAAATAGGGAGTTTGACCTTTTACCATTGTTATGATAATCATGTAGTATACAAATTAGTTATTATTGCTAGTGTCAGTTGTAGCTGATTCATCATATTTTTGTTTTTGATGCAGTAATGCTTAAATGGTTGGCGACTTGCTGCAAGTGTTTTTAATAGGTTATCCATTTCTTGTTAAGGGGTGATAAGGGTTAAAAATTGTTGGGTTGGTTTCTTTTTCTTTTTCCACAGGATATGTGATGATGTTAAGCACCTGTTAGACACACCCTGTCTTGTAATTGGTTTCCTGTTTTATGTTTGACCCTATAAAAAGGGTATGTGTGTCGGTTGTAAATTAGCTTGAGAAAGGGGCAGGAGCCCTGAAACGTTGCTCTAATAAAAGGTTTAGCCTTTTGAAAATGTGTGCTACCTTTATTTCAAAAATATTACCACTTTGGGACCTGAAGGGTGGTCCTGCTAGGTATTGCACCGGATATTACCTGTACAAAGAAATTAGCTACCTATTGGAAGTGTGTGCGAATCCCACCTGCTCTTATTATTTACACCTAACACCCTAACATGAAAACCGAGTCTAAACACCCCTAATCTTACACTTATTAACCCCTAATCTGTCGCCCCCAACATCGCCGACACCTACATAATTCTTATTAACCCCTAATCTGCTGCCCCCAATATCGCCGCAACCTACATTATATTTATTAACCACTAATCTACCGCCCCCAATGTCGCCGCAACCTACCTACCTACATTTATTAACCCCTAATCTGCCGCCCCCAACGTCATGGCCTCTATATTAAATGTATTAACCCCTAAACCTAAATCTAACCCTAAACCTAACACCTCCTAACTTAAATATAATTTAAATAAATCTAAATAAAATAACTATCATTAACTAAATTATTCCTAATTAAAACTAAATACCTATAAAATAAACACTAACGGCTAGATTTAGAGTTTTGCGGCCAAAGGGGTGCGTTAGCTACGCGTGTTTTTTTCCCCCTGCACCTTTTAAATAACGCTGTTATTGAGAGTTCTCTGAAGGGCTGCGTTAGGCTCCAAAAAGGGAGCGTACAGGCATATTTACCGCCACTTCAACCCCCAATACCAGCGTTGCTTACGGTAGCGGCTAGCTGGAAAAACGTGCTCGTGCACGATTCCCCCATAGGAAACAATGGGGCAGTTTGGGCTGAAAAAAACACCTGCAAAAAAGCAGCATTCAGCTCCTAACACAGCCCCATTGTTTCCTATGGGGAAACACTCTCTAAATCTGCACCTAACACCCTAACATGAACCCCGAGTCTAAACACCAATAACCTTACACTTATTAACCCCTAATCTGCCGCTCCCACTATCGCTGACCCCTGCATTTTATTATTAACCCCTAATCTGCTGCTCCGGACACCGCTGCAACCTACATTATGCCTATGTACCCCTAATCTGCTGCACACAACACCGCCGACCCGTATAGTATATTTATTAACCCCTAATCTGCCCCCCCCCACGTCACCGCTACCTTACAAATGCCTAGATTTAGAGTTTGGCGTTAGCCGTCAAAACCAGCGTTAGAGGCTCCTAACACTGGTTTTGGGCTACCGCTGGTATTTAGAGTCAGTCAGGAAAGGGTCTAACGCTCACTTTCCAGCCGCAACTTTTCTATACCGCAGATCCCCCTACGCCATTTGCGTATCCTATCTTTTCAATGGGATCTTTCTAACGCTGGTAATTAGAGACATGGCTGAAGTGAGCGTTAGAAATCTAACGACAAGACTCCAGCCGCAGCAAAAAGCCAGGAGTTAAGAGCTTTCTGGGCTAACGCCGGTTCATAAAGCTCTTAACTACTGTGCTCTAAAGTACACTAACACCCATAAACTACCTATGTACCCCTAAACCGAGGTCCCCCCACATCGCCGCCACTCTATTAAAATTTTTTAACCCCTAATCTGCCGACCGCACACCGCCGCCACTTACGTTATCCCTATGTACCCCTAATCTGCTGCCCTTAACACCGCCGACCCCTATATTATATTCATTAACCCCTAATCTGCCGCCCCCAACATCGCCTCCACCTACCTACAATTATTAACCCCTAATCTGCCGACCGGACCTCACCGCTACTCTAATAAATGTATAAACCCCTAAAGCTAAGTCTAACCCTAACACCCCCCTAAGTTAAATATAATTTAAATCTAACAAAATAAATTAACTCTTATTAAATAAATTATTCCTATTTAAAGCTAAATACTTACCTGTAAAATAAATCCTAATATAGCTACAATATAAATTATAATTATATTGTAGCTATTTTAGGATTAATATTTATTTTACAGGCAACTTTGTATTTATTTTAACCAGGTACAATAGCTACCTAGTTAAAATAATTAAAAATTACCTGTAAAATAAATCCTAACCTAAGTTACAATTAAACCTAACACTACACTATCAATAAATGAATTAAATAAAATACCTACAATTATCTACAATTAAACCTAACACTACACTATCAATAAATGAATTAAATACAATACCTACAAATAAATACAATTAAACAAACTAACTAAAGTACAAAAAATAAAAAAAGAACTAAGTTACAAAAAATAAAAAAATATTTACAAACATTAGAAAAATATTACAACAATTTTAAGCTAATTACACCTACTCTAAGCCCCCTAATAAAATAACAAAGCCCCCCAAAATAAAAAAATGCCCTACCCTATTCTAAAATAAAAATATAAAAGCTCTTTTACCTTACCAGCCCTTAAAAGGGCCTTTTGCGGTGCATGCCCCAAAGAATTCAGCTATTTTGCCTGGAAAAAAAAACCATACAATACCCCCCCCCCCCCAACATTACAACCCACCACGTCTTCAGCCCCCGCTTGGGCTTGGATCAAGACTTCGGAGGCTCCTCTGGACGGATCGGTGATACCCGGCGTGGTGAAGATAAGGTAGGGAGATCTTCAGGGGCTTAGTGTTAGGTTTATTTAAGGGGGGTTTGGGTTAGATTAGGGGTATGTGGGTGGTGGGTTGTAATGTTGGGGGGGTATTGTATGTTTTTTTTTCCAGACAAAAGAGCTGAATTCTTTGGGGCATGCCTCGCAAAAGGCCCTTTTAAGGGCTGGTAAGGTAAAAGAACTTTTATATTTTTATTTTAGAATAGGGTAGGGCATTTTTTTATTTTGGGGGGCTTTGTTATTTTATTAGGGGGCTTAGAGTAGGTGTAATTAGCTTAAAATTGTTGTAATATTTTTCTAATGTTTGTAAATATTTTTTTATTTTTTGTAACTTAGTTCTTTTTTTATTTTTTGTACTTTAGTTAGTTTATTTAATTGTATTTATTTGTAGGTATTGTATTTAATTAATTTATTGATAGTGTAGTGTTAGGTTTAATTGTAGATAATTGTAGGTATTTTATTTAATTAATTTATTGATAGTGTAGTGTTAGGTTTAATTGTAACTTAGGTTAGGATTTATTTTACAGGTAATTTTTAATTATTTTAACTAGGTAACTATTAAATAGTTCTTAACTATTTAATAGCTATTGTACCTGGTTAAAATAAATACAAAAGTTGCCTTTAAAATAAATATTAATCCTAAAATAGCTACAATATAATTATAATTTATATTGTAGCTATATTAGGGTTTATTTTACAGGTAAGTATTTAGCTTTAAATAGGAATAATTTATTTAATAAGAGTTAATTTATTTTGTTAAATTTAAATTATATTTAATTTAGGGGGGTGTTAGGGTTAGGGTTAGACTTAGCTTTAGGGGTTAATACATTTATTAGAGTAGCGGTGAGGTCCGGTCAGCAGATTAGGGGTTGATTTTTGTAGGTAGCTGGCTGCGACTTTGTGGGGGGCAGATTAGGGGTTAATAAATATAATATAGGGGTCGGCTGTGTTAGGGGCAGCAGATTAGGGGTACATAGGTATAATGTAGGTTGCGGCGGTGTACGGAGCGGCAGATTAGGGGTTAAAAAAAATATGCAGGTGTCAGCGATAGCGGGGGCGGCAGATTAGGGGTTCATAGGGATAATGTAGGTTGCGGCGGTATCCTGAGCGGCAGATTAGGGGTTAATAGTATAATGCAGGTGTCAGCGATAGCGGGGGCGGCAGATTAGGGGTTAATAAGTGTAAGGTTAGGGGTGTTTAGACTCGGGGTTCATGTTAGGGTGTTAGGTGCAGACATAGGAGGTGTTTCCCCATAGGAAACAATGGGGCTGCGTTAGGAGCTGAACGCTGCTTTTTTGCAGGTGTTAGGTTTTTTTTCAGCTGAAACAGCCCCATTGTTTTCTATGGGGAAATCGTGCACGAGCATGTTTTTGAAGCTGGCCGCGTCCGTAAGCACCGCTGGTATTGAGAGTTGCAGTGGCGGTAAATTATGCTCTATGCTCCCTTTTTGGAGCCTAACGCAGCCCTCCTGTGAACTCTAAATACCAGCGGTATTTGAAAGGTGCGGGGAAAAAAAGCCAGCGTTAGCTACGCGGGTCGTTACCGACAAAACTCTAAATCTAGCCGATACACTTATTAACCCCTAATCTGCCGACCGGACCTCTCCGCCACTATAATAAATGTATTAACCCCTAAACCGCCAGCACTCCCGCCTCAAAAACCCTATAATAAATAGTATTAACCCCTAATCTGCCCTCCCTAACATCGCCGACACCTAACTTCAAGTATTAACCCCTAATCTGCCGACCGGACCTCACCGCTACTATAATAAATGTATTAACCCCTAAAGCTAAGTCTAACCCTAACACCCCCCTAAGTTAAATATAATTTTAATCTAATGAAATAAATTAACTCTTATTAACTAAAGTCTTCCTATTTAAAGCTAAATACTTACCTGTAAAATAATCCCTAATATAGCTACAATATAACGAATAATTATATTGTAGCTATTTAAGGATTTATATTTATTTTACAGGCAACTTTGTATTTATTTTAACTAGGTACAATAGCTATTAAATAGTTATTAACTATTTAATAACTACCTAGTTAAAATAATTACAAAATTACCTGTAAAATAAATCCTAACATAAGTTACGATTAAACCTAACACTACACTATCAATAAATAAATTAAATCAATTAACTACAATTACCTACAATTAAATAAACTAAACTAAATTACAAAAAAAACCCACTAAATTACAAAAAATAAAAAAAAGATTGCAAGAATTTTAAGCTAATTACACCTACTGTAAGCCCCCTAATAAAATAACAAAGCCCCCCAAAATAAAAAAAATCCCTACTCTAATCTAAATTAAAATAGTTAACAGCTCTATTACCTTACCAGCCCTTAAAAGGGCTTTTTGCAGGGCATGCCCCAAAGAAATCAGCTCTTTTGTCTGTAAAAAAAAAACAATACCACCCCCCAACATTACAACCCACCACCCACATACCCCTACTCTAACCTAAACCCCCCTTAAATAAACCTATCACTACCCCCTGAAGATCTCCCTACCTTGAGTCGTCTTCACTCAGCCGAGCAGCGATGGACCAAAAGAAGACATCCGGAGCGGCAGAAGTCTTCATCCTATCCGGGCAGAAGAGGACATCCGGACTGGCAAACATCTTCATCCAAGCGGCATCTTCTATCTTCATCCATCCGACGAGGAGCGGCTCCATCTTCAAGACCTCCGGCGCGGAACATCCTCTTCTACCGATGACTACCGACGAATGAAGGTTCCTTTAAGTGACGTCATCCAAGATGGCGTCCCTTGAATTCCGATTGGCTGATAGGATTCTATCAGCCAATCGGAATTAAGGTTGGAAAAATCTGATTGTCTGATTCAATCAGCCAATCAGATTTAAGTTCAATCGGATTGGCTGATCCAATCAGCCAATCAGATTGAGCTTGCATTCTATTGGCTGATTGGAACAGTGGCGGCGATGTGGGGGGGCCTCGGTTTAGGGGTACATAGGTAGTTTATGGGTGTTAGTGTACTTTAGAGCTGTTATGTCTTAAATTAAAGACTTTGTTAATAAGATTCTGTAACTTGATATGAAATAAAGGTTGTGTTGCTCTTTTATGATCTAAGCAGAAAATGAAGTTTTGAATTATCTGCATAGGCAATGTGAGCAAATTATTATGAAATCTTATTACAGACCATAAGTAAATATTCAGATTGGAGTTAGAATCTGTATAGGTAGAATGCTTGTGCAGTAATACATATGATAATCTCAGGTTCAGAGAAAAGTCTTAAGGTATTCCACTTCCTGTCTTCACGCACACACACACTCAAACTAAAATATATACAAATCCAGTCAAATCACACAATCCAAGTAATCCAGTATATGTAAGGTAAATCTTTAAGTAAGAATTATAGCAAGCTGAGATACGATACTGAGTTTGGTAACAGGTACTGCTGTATGAGAGATAATGAAAGTTCAAAGCAGGTCCGGACATATGAATTAAATATGCGTATTGACAAAGGTAAGTATGACAAGCATAAGCATATAATTATTCCCAGTTGTTAACTTGTGTAGTATACGATACCCAACCACTTTGAAGAGGAGCTCTGAATGATCACAGCCGTTAGCGGTCAGAGGCTGTGTGTGTGTGCGGCTTAGTTCCGGGACGCGGAGAAAGAAGATCCGGCGGCATAGTGATAAGGTTCAAAAATAGAAAGTTCAAAAAGGACTGTAGTTGAATCCAATGAATCCTTAGTGATACAAGTATTAAACTTGTCGAGGTATGACCTGAAGGATATAAACTAGAAGCTAACAAGTGTTAGCAAACAAGACACTTCAATTTTCAGGCAAGGAATGATAGTAGATTGCCGCCTATAAAGGGAGGAGAATAAGCTGGGAGGGGATAGCCCTTAAAGGGATATCACAGTTCCCCCCCCTCAAGGAACCACCCCCGAGGACCCCAAAGAAGGTTTCCCAGGATAACGTAAGTGAAAGTTTCTCACCAATCGGGGAGCATGAATGTCAGTAGAGAGTTGCCAGGAGTTATCCTCGGATCCGTAACCCTTCCATGTAACCAAATACTCTAGACGACGCCGTCGTAATCTAGAGTCCAGAATAGACTCAACTTCAAATTCTTCCTGATTGTTAACAAGAATAGGTGATGGATGAGACTGACCATGAGTAGTAGGGTCAGCTGTATAAGGTTTCAAAAGCGATACATGAAATGTAGGATGGATTTTATAAGATTCAGGCAGTAGTAACCTAACAGCGTTAGGATTAACAATTTTGTCAATAGAAAAGGGTCCAATAAATTGATTAGCTAACTTTTTACAAGGAACTTGTAATTTGAGATTTCTTACAGACAATAAAACTTGATCCCCTATTTGGTATGGTGGACTTGGTCGGTGATGTTGATCATAGTAACGCTTTTGATAAGTCTTTGCGTTTGATAAATGAGATTTTAGAATGTCTAACCTTTCCTGGAGGTTGTTTGTAAATTCTTTGGCATAAGGTGAACTAACCTCAGTCTTTGTAACAGATATGGCGTTTGGGTTATACCCATAAGTGGCAAAAAAGGGTGTCATCTTAATGGAAGCTGAAAGAGAATTGTTGTACGAGAATTCTGCCATTGGAAGATAAGTTATCCAATCATCTTGCAAGTGGGTGATGAAACATCTTAGGTATTGTTCTAACGTTTGATTTACTCTTTCAGTTAAGCCATTGGTCTGTGGGTGAAATGCTGTGGAATATCTAGAGTCAACTTTAATTAGTTTGCATAAAGATTTCCAGAAAGAAGAGGTAAACTGTGTCCCTCTGTCAGTGATGATTATATTGGGTAACCCATGTAATTTTACTATATAATCCAAAAATGTTTTAGCAGTAATTAATGCTGAAGGCAAACCTTTCAAAGGTATGAAATGTGCAAGACGTGTTAAATGATCAATTACCCCTAAAATTGTAGTAAAATGTTGTGAGTTAGGGAGGTCAACAATAAAATCCATGGAAATGGTACTCCATGGCTTATCTGGAATTGGCAGAGGTGTTAAGAGGCCTATAGGTTTTTTATGTTCTATCTTATTTCTTTTACACACGTCACAATTAGATACATAATTGTAAATTGTGTGATTCATCTCTGGCCACCAGAAAGTTCTTCTGGTTATTTCAATGGTTTTTTGAATACCAGGATGACCAGATAGGGTTCCATCATGGGTTTGTTTTAAGATGGAGCTTCTGAGTGTTTGGGGTATAAACAGTTGAGAGTTATGATAATATAATCCAGTCTTTGTATCCTTGTTACAGGACGGGGGTATCTCAATGTTAGTTTTTAAGACCTCACTTATTTCTCTTTCTAGAGTTGTCAGAACTCCTATGAATCTTTCTTCAGGTATTATAGATTCATGTTTTATATAATGGTTATTGTCATATATCCTGGATAAGGCATCTGCCTTTGTATTTAAATTACCGGGTTTGTAGCTAATAAGAAAATTAAATCGGTCTAAGAATATAGACCAGCGGGCTTGTCTTGAAGTAAGAGTCTTGCTCATCTTTAGATATTCAAGATTTTTGTGGTCTGTGTAAATAATAAATGGGAGACTAGATCCTTCAAGTAGATGTCTCCATTGTTCTAAGGAACATTTTATTGCAAGGAGTTCTTTATCTCCTATACTATAGTTGTTTTCGGCTTGAGTCAACATCCTTGAGTAAAAAGCAATAGGATGAGTCTCTGTATTTTCTTTATTCCTCTGTGAAAGAATAGCTCCTATTCCAGTATTAGAGGCATTGACTTCTAGTATAAACTGAGATTCAAAATCTGGGATTGCAAGCACTGGAGCTGTTGTAAATTGTTTCTTTAGGGAATCAAAAGATAACTGTGCTTCATCTGTCCATTTATATTTTTGTTTTTTACTAGTTAGTGTTGTAAGTGGTTTAACAATAGTTGAGAAATTATTTATAAACTTTCGGTAAAAATTTGAGAAACCGATGAATCTTTGTAAAGCCTTGACAGTAGTTGGAACTGGCCAATTAAGTATAGCAGTTACCTTTTCTGGGTCCATTTGTATCTTATTAGGTGTAATGATATAACCTAAAAATTTTATCTCCTGAACATGGAAAGAACATTTTTCCATTTTAGCATACAATTTATGTTCCTTTAACCTAGTGAGCACCCAGCGTACATGTTTTACATGCTCTTCCAAATTTTTAGAATAAATGAGTATGTCATCTAAGCATATTATAACGCATACATCAGTTAGATCACGGAAGATTTCATTAATGAAATGTTGGAAGGTTGCTGGTGCGTTGCTTAACCCAAATGGCATTACATTGTATTGATAAAGGCCATATCTTGTTCGGAAATCAGTTTTCCATTCGTCACCTTGTTTGATTCTTATAAGATTATAAGCCCCTTTTAAATCTAGTTTGGAATAAATGGTGGCTCCATGTAGCCGTTCAAGGAGTTCCGGTATTAGTGGTAGGGGGTATCTATTTTTTACCGTTATGTTGTTTAGAGCTCTATAATCTATGATGGGACGTATAGTACCATCCTTGTTTCTAACGAGAAACATACCTGCTGCTGCAGGAGAGGTAGAATGAGAGATGAACCCTTTACGTAGGTTCTCATCTAGATATGATCTTACAAAAGTTAATTCGTTTTGAGAAAGGGGGTATATCTTTCCATGAGGTATCTGACTGCCAGGTATTAAATCAATTGGGCAGTCAAATTCCCTATGTGGGGGTAGACACTCTGCTTCTTTCATGTCGAAAACCTCTGCCAGATCCTGATAAGGTCTGGGTAGAGCATTCTCCAATGAAGCTAGAATACAATGTGGATAGCATGTCTTTAAACAGTATGGAGAGTTTAGTTTTAATTTGTTCACCTTCCAGTCAATGCTGGGATTATGTTTTTGTAGCCATATGTAACCAAGAATGAATGTGTGTAATGAGATGGGAATTAGATCAAATGTGATATACTCAGTGTGCCCATCTTTTGTGGTTATGAGTAGTGGAATAGTGTGATGGGTGATGGGTCCATGTTGTGTAAGTGAACCATCTATCAATTTAACAAATACAGGTTTTGCCTTGCACACAATAGGAATTTTATTATTTTTAACAAAAGTTGTATCAATATAGTTTCCTGATGCCCCTGAATCAATCAAGGCTTTGGATTGGATGTTTTTCTGATCCCACTGTAATGAGAAAGTTAAAGTCATTTGGGTATCTAATGTTAAATTGTATAATTGAATCTTTTGAAAATGCTTACCCTTCTTTTGTTTGAGAAGTAAAGGGCATGTTGCAACTGTATGCTCCTTGTGAGCGCAATAGAGACATAGTTTCTCTAGTCTTCTTCTGGATTTCTCCTCTGGAGTGAGAGGGCCTTTGATGACTCCTATTTTCATGGGAGTACTGGAGACAGAAGGTTTTTCATATGAAGGAGAGTAGACAGGGTATCTTTTAGGTGTGGTCTCATATCCGGCTCTTTCTGCTTTTCTTTCGCGGAGTCTGCGGTCCAACGTAGTACTCAGCTTTATAAGTGCTGAAAGAGTATCAGGGATCTGTAAACGTGAGAGTTCATCCTTTAATCCTTCCGAAAGTCCCAAACGAAATTGATTTCTGAGGCTGATTTCGTTCCATTGTGAATCATTAGACCACATCTGAAATTCGGTTATATATTCCTCAACCGTGCGTTTCCCTTGTTTTAGTGAGCGTAGCTTGGTTTCTGCAGTAATCTGTGTGTTTGAATCTTCATATAAGTTTGCCATAGCAAAAAAGAAATCCTGTAATGAGTCTAAAATGGGATTGTTATTTTCAAAAAACCTGTTAGCCCAAGTTCTGGGTTCTCCTTGTAAAAAAGAGATAGTTGTACACACTTTAATTCTTTCTGAATGGTATGTGCGGGGCCTTAAGGAAAAAAGCAGATGACATGCATTTTTAAAATCCCTAAACTCATTACGTTTTCCAGAAAATGGTTGTGGATATTGAATATGAGGTTCTGGATATTCTGTGGTTTTTGTAGGAAAGCATTCTTTTATTAAAGCTTTTAGTGCAACCATTTCAGCTTGTACTTCTGTTAAACCTTTATTTAAATAATCAAGTTTTTGGTAGACATTGGTTAATTCAGTTTTTACCTCCTGAGGATTCATTTTGCAGGTAATACAGAATTATCCCTTATGACTACTTTCTATGTTTTTTATAGGCCTGAAAATTATGTTCTGTCTTAAATTAAAGACTTTGTTAATAAGATTCTGTAACTTGATATGAAATAAAGGTTGTGTTGCTCTTTTATGATCTAAGCAGAAAATGAAGTTTTGAATTATCTGCATAGGCAATGTGAGCAAATTATTATGAAATCTTATTACAGACCATAAGTAAATATTCAGATTGGAGTTAGAATCTGTATAGGTAGAATGCTTGTGCAGTAATACATATGATAATCTCAGGTTCAGAGAAAAGTCTTAAGGTATTCCACTTCCTGTCTTCACGCACACACACACTCAAACTAAAATATATACAAATCTAGTCAAATCACACAATCCAAGTAATCCAGTATATGTAAGGTAAATCTTTAAGTAAGAATTATAGCAAGCTGAGATACGATACTGAGTTTGGTAACAGGTACTGCTGTATGAGAGATAATGAAAGTTCAAAGCAGGTCCGGACATATGAATTAAATATGCGTATTGACAAAGGTAAGTATGACAAGCATAAGCATATAATTATTCTCAGTTGTTAACTTGTGTAGTATACGATACCCAACCACTTTGAAGAGGAGCTCTGAGTGATCACAGCCGTTAGCGGTCAGAGGCTGTGTGTGTGTGCGGCTTAGTTCCGGGACGCGGAGAAAGAAGATCCGGCGGCGTAGTGATAAGGTTCAAAAATAGAAAGTTCAAAAAGGACTGTAGTTGAATCCAATGAATCCTTAGTGATACAAGTATTAAACTTGTCGAGGTATGACCTGAAGGATGTAAACTAGAAGCTAACAAGTGTTAGCAAACAAGACACTTCAATTTTCAGGCAAGGAATGATAGTAGATTGCCGCCTATAAAGGGAGGAGAATAAGCTGGGAGGGGATAGCCCTTAAAGGGATATCACAAGAGCACAGTAGTTAAGAGCTTTATGAACCGGCGTTAGCCCAGAAAGCTCTTAACTACTGACTTTTTTCTGCGGCTGGAGTCTTGTCGGTAGAGGGTCTAATGCTCACTTCAGCAAAGACTCTAAATACCGGCGTTAGGAAGATCCAATTGAAAAGATAGGATACGCAATTGACGTAAGGGGATCTGCAGTATGGAAAAGTCGCGACTGGAAAGTGAGCGTTAGACCCTTTCCTGGCTGACTCTAAATACCAGCGGGCGGTAAAAAGCAGCGTTAGGAGCCCTTAACGCTGCTTTTGACGGCTAACGCAGAACTCTAAATCTAGGCGTAAGCTAGCTACAATATTACTAATAGTTACATTGTAGCTATCTTAGGGTTTATTTTTATTTTACAGGCAAGTTTGTATTTATTTTAACTAGGTAAGAAGCTATTTTATTCCTCAATAAAAATATTTCAAAATTAAAACATAAAAAAAAAAAAAAGTGTCTTGCGGACCTGATCCGACAGTGCGGATCAGGTCCGCAAGACATTGCTGAATGCGGAGAGCAATATGCTCTCCATATTCAGCATTGATCGGGTTGATTTCCGGCGATTCCTATATATATATATATATATATATATATATATATATATATATATATATATATATATATATAAATCCAAAAGAAAAAAAGTAGATCGCTCCAGCACTGTTTTTTAAAAGTGAAATAACCTGTATTAAGGTGACATAATGAACAGACAGCAACGTTTCGGGTAACGCAGACCCTTAATCATGCTATGGATTGCTCTGCAGCACAGCTTTAAATAGGCCAGATGGCTTAATTACAAACATATTAACTCTTTTTTTGACCATTGATAGAGGTTACTACTGCCATCTATTGGGCCAATTCATGAATTGCACATGTAGAAGTTTTTTTTTAAAGTCTAAACAAAAATGTTAAGTACATAGGTAAAGTTAAAAACATGAGCAGTGATGCAAAGTTTAATCATGACATCCAAAATTAAAATGCATATATATATGAAGAAAGATCAAATTTATAAAAACAAATGGAGATCATAATCTCTATTCAAACCTACAGGATGTAGAGTTTTTAGTTGTTGAATCCACCATACCTCTCTCTTTTTGAGTTCAAGTTCCCTGTTCCCTCCTCTCCTAAGTTTAGGGATATGATCTATTATTTGGTACCTAAGTTGGCTCACAGTGTGTCCCATTTCAAGAAAATGGGAAGAAACTGGAAGGGTTTTATCTTGGCATCTAATTGAAGATTTGTGCCCACTGATCCTATCTCTGATGGGGTGTGTAGTTTCCCCTACATAGCCCCTCCCACATGGGTATTTTAATAGGTAGACCACAAAGTCTGTATCACTGTTATGTTTCTGTTAACTATGAATATATATAAATGGTTTTGTAGCTAGCTCTTAATACCTAATAATATTCCTCTTATTAAAGGCTTTATAAGAGCTAGCGATTTTATCAAAGAACGACTCACAGACTAAATCAGTGAAAACTTAGTCAAGCTGACTTCGGCTGTTACAATTGAGTGAAAATGCACAACAGAAAAGCAGTATGGAAATCTGACTGCTACTGTAAATGAGCGTCTTTATAACTAGATTCAGTGAGAGAGTTCTTAGTTATACATCAGAGGAATTGCAGATTAAGTAGCAAATATGGATACAGTTTCGATTTGTAGGAACAATTAAGCAACAGTTTGTTAGTTAGTAGCAATACCTTTAGTTCTCCTGTTCTTGGTGCGATGCAGCGTGAGACGCTGTGATGGCGGATGAATCAGAAACCTTCTTCCTGTTTGTGAACAGGCTTGCTCACGGTTCTATAGTAAGGAAGGAAAGAGTGCAGCGAATATGTTATTGAGGTAAATACTTGTGAAGTACAGTATGAGTTGTGTGACTTATCACAGCGTGATAGTATGTCCGAAGCTGTAGATGAATCCTGAGGGTTCTGAGAAGAGGAGACGGTAAGATTGAAGTCCGGTATAATTGATCCGGAGACAGACTGAGAGAGCTGCTAACACCTTACACTGAGGAAAAAGTAAGACAAATGTTAAAGATTATGAAGGAGTTCTTGATGGGGAAGGTATTGCGTCCTGTCTCTCCTTAGCAGGAGTGAGATCTAAGATATAGATTTAATCAGACTTGATCAGTTGAGACTGAGTTTCCAAAAAGTAGGAGGAAAAATACAAAATAATCAAGCAAGGATCTATACAGGAAGTGGCTATTTATAGAGGGTAAGGGATGGAAGTGGAATGTCTTAAAGGGACATTACAGATCCCCCCTACAAGGCATCTGCTCCGAGGATGCAGGTTTAGTAGGGTATCTGGCATGAAACGTATCCAACAGATGATCGGCATGGATATGCGACTTGGGCACCCATGAATCCTCCTCAGGACCATAGCCCTTCCAACGAACTAGGTACTCAAGGTGACCACGGAAAGTCTGAGAGTCGAGTATAGAATCCAACTCATATTCAACATGGTCCTTCAATTGAATAGGTGGAGGTGGTTTTCTTGGCCGATCCCTGAAAGTGTCTTGGACATAAGGTTTTAAGAGTGCCACATGGAATGTGGGATGTATCCTGTATTTTCTCGGGAGATCCAGTGTAACAGAAGTTGGATTGAGTATCCTTTTTATCGGAAAAGGTCCAATGAACTGATTAGCCAGTTTCCGAGAAGGAACTGATAATCTGAGGTATTTAGTGGATAACCATACTAAGTCGCCCAGTTTATAATTTGGACTGTCCCTATGTCTTAGGTCATAGTAATGTTTTTGCGAAAACTTAGCAGATTTCAAATGTTCCTTTAGGAAAACAAGGGACTCCTTAAGATTAGTGAGGTATGAAGTAGCTGCTGGAGAGTTAGAATGTACTCGAGAGATCTGGACAGTTTGAGGATGGTATCCGTAGGTGGCAAAGAAAGGACTTAACTTGGTTGAAGCAGAGACTGAATTATTGTATGAGAATTCGGCTAACGGGAGTAAAGAGAACCAGTCGTCTTGTAAATGAGTGGTGTAGCAACGTAGATACTGCTCCAATATCCCATTAACTCTTTCAGTGAGTCCATTAGCTTGGGGATGATATGCTGTGGTTAGTCTAGACTTTATACGTAAAGCCGAACATAAGGCCCTCCAGAAATGAGAGGTGAATTGGGATCCACGATCCGTAATGACGATTTGAGGTATACCATGGAGACGCACAATGTTTTTTATGAAAGCATCAGCAGTCTCAGTTGCAGATGGCAAAGAAGTTAAAGGTACAAAATGTGCCAATCGCGTGAGATGGTCAACTACTACCATGATGGTGTTATGGTTTTGAGAATATGGTAGGTCGACAATAAAGTCCATAGATATAACACTCCAAGGAATATCCGGGACTGGCAAAGGAGTGAGGAGACCAATAGGTTTCAATCTTTCTGTTTTGTTTCTAGCACATACTGTACAGGATACGATGTATTGCTGGATGGAGTCAGCTATCTTAGGCCACCAGAAGTATCTATTGATTGCTTCTTTCGTTTTAACTATACCTTGGTGACCAGAAAGTGGGGTATCATGGAACTGTTGTAATATGTAAGTTCTAAGTTGTTGGGGAATGTATAACTTGTCATAATAGTAGTAAAGACCAGTGTGATCCTTTCTCAAGGATGGTATATTAGGTATAACGTCAGTCTGGAGTGCCTGGATGATGTCGTTTTCGAGTGGTGTAAGCTTTCCTACGACTTTGTGAGGTGGTATAAGAGTCATGGTGTTTTCGGACTTCTGATTCTGCTCATGTAAACGTGAGAGAGCATCAGCCTTTGTGTTTAAATGTCCTGGCCTGTAGGTTATCAAAAAGTTAAACCTATCTAAAAATAGGGACCACCTTACCTGTCTTGAGGAGAGAGTTTTACTTTGACGTAAATATTGAAGATTCTTATGATCTGTGTATATTATAAAAGGTTTGTCTGTTCCTTCTAAAATATGTCTCCAAACTTCTAAGGCGGTCTTAATGGCCAATAACTCTTTATCCCCTATCGTATAGTTTAACTCAGCTGGTTGTAACATCCTAGAGTAATAGGCAACTGGATGTTGTATCCCATCTATAGGATTCCTTTGGGAGAGAATTGCCCCGAGACCAGTGTCTGAAGCATCTGTCTCTAATACAAACTCACAAGTGTGATCTGGAATAGATAGAATGGGTGCTGTTAAGATTTTTTCTTTTAATAACTGGAAAGAGGTCTCAGCTTCGTTGGTCCAGCTGTACCTAGTTTTTGTTGTAGTTAATTTGGTCAAAGGTTTTACTATGGTAGAAAAGTTACGAATAAATCTGCAGTAAAAATTTGTGAACCCAAGAAACCTTTGTAAAGATCTCACTGTTTTAGGTTGGGGCCAATCTTTTATCGCAGATACTTTTTCAGGGTCCATTTCAATCCTATCAGGAGTGACTATGTATCCAAGAAATTTAATTCTGTTTACATGGAATAAGCATTTCTCTAGTTTCACGAACAGTTTATGTTCACGCAACCTCATCAGGACCCATCTGACATGTTTTATATGTTCTGCAGTGGTTCTAGAGTATATTAGAATATTGTCTAAGTATATTATGACGCAGATGTCAACAAGGTCTTTGAATATTTCATTTATGAAACTCTGAAAAGTTGCCGGGGCATTGCAGAGCCCAAAAGGCATGACCCTATATTCAAAAAGCCCGTATCGGGTTCTGAAAGCAGTCTTCCACTCATCCCCTTCTTTAATCCTAATCAAATTATACGCCCCCTTTAGATCGAGTTTGGTGAAAATAGTAGCACCATTGAGGCGTTCCAAAAGTTCGGGGATGAGTGGAAGTGGGTAACGATTCTTGATGGTAACTGCATTCAGAGCCCTATAATCAATAATGGGCCTCAGTGTGTGATCTTTATTTTCCACGAAGAAAATGCCTGCTGCAGCAGGTGATACAGAAGGTACTATAAAACCCTTTCTGAGACTGTCGTCTAAATAATCCCTAACATACTGTAATTCTTGTTGGGACAATGGATATATTTTACCAAATGGAGGTACTGAACCTGGAATTAAATCTATGGGACAGTCGAAAGTCCTATGGGGTGGTAATGTGTCAGCTTCTTTAATATCGAAGACATCGGATAAGTCCTGGTATTCAGGTGGTATGCCTGTTTGTAGTGTGCAAATGTTTTGTTGTGGAAAACAAGTGGTTTTGCAAAATAGTGAAGTGAAAGTAATCTTAAAATTCTCCCAATTAATACTAGGGTTATGTTTTACTAACCAAGGTAACCCTAGGATGACAGTATGGATTGATGTTGGTATTATGTCGAAACTTTGATATTCTACATGTCCATCTGTTGTGTGTATCAGTAAAGGTACAGTATGATGGGTTAATGGTCCATTTTGGATAAAAGAACCATTTATTACTTTAAGAAAGAGAGGATTTTTCTTTGTGATAGTAGGTATTTTATTTTGTGAAACAAAAGAAGCATCTATAAAGCAACCATAAGCACCAGAGTCAATTAAAGCTTCAGTCTTGACCTGATGAGATTCCCACTGCAAAGATAAAACCATAGTGAGTGCATGATTATCTTTCTGTAGGGAAACAGAGTAAAGGTGTGAAGGCTTACCCTTCTTTGTACGTTGCAATATAGGACATGTTGTTACAGAGTGATCCTTACTAGCACAGTAAAGACAAAGATTCGAGATGCGCCTTCTAGCTTTCTCTTCAGGTGTGAGTGGAGCCTTGATAACGCCGATCTCCATGGGCACAGAGACAGGGGTATTTCTGTCAATGTAAGTTGCTATGGGTCTCCTTTGAGTCACGTCCGTGCATAGTCTCTCAGTGCGGCGTTCTCTCAGTCTGCGATCTAAGGTGGTAGCCAGCTTGATGAGTCCGTTTAAAGTGTCAGGCATCTCTACCCTGGATATCTCATCCTTCAAATTGTCATTAAGGCCGAGTCTGAATTGGTTCCGCAACGTGATGTCATTCCACAAGGTGTCTGTGGCCCACATCTGATATTCCGTGACATAATCCTCTACAGGACGTTTCCCTTGTCTCAAAGCTCGAAGTTTGGTTTCTGCGTTTATCTGTGTATTGGCATCCTCATATAGTGAGGCCATGGAGGAAAAAAATGAATCAAGTGACTCTAGGGTTTCATCTTCCGTTTCAAAAAATCGGTTTGCCCAGGCCCTGGGTTCACCGGTTAAGTAGGATATGACTGTACACACTTTTATCTTCTCGGTGTGATAGGTGCGAGGTTTCATAGAGAAAAGGAGGAGGCAAGAATTTTTAAAACCTCTAAAATCCGACCTTTTCCCTGAGAATACTGGAGGTGGGTTAATGTGTGGTTCAGGGGGATCTGAATTTCTAGGGGTTATGATCTCTTTGTAAATATTCTTTAGTGCAGTGTTCTCTGCTTGTACGTCTGTGAGTGCCCTTGCAAGGTAATCAACTTTTTGATTCAGAGTTTCAAACTCTGTTTTAATGGCCTGAGCATCCATTCCTTTTTATTGGCTTGATTATTATGTTATGTTTCTGTTAACTATGAATATATATAAATGGTTTTGTAGCTAGCTCTTAAAACCTAATAATATTCCTCTTATTAAAGGCTTTATAAGAGCTAGCGATTTTATCAAAGAACGACTCACAGACTAAATCAGTGAAAACTTAGTCAAGCTGACTTCGGCTGTTACAATTGAGTGAAAATGCACAACAGAAAAGCAGTATGGAAATCTGACTGCTACTGTAAATGAGCGTCTTTATAACTAGATTCAGTGAGAGAGTTCTTAGTTATACATCAGAGGAATTGCAGATTAAGTAGCAAATATGGATACAGTTTCGATTTGTAGGAACAATTAAGCAACAGTTTGTTAGTTAGTAGCAATACCTTTAGTTCTCCTGTTCTTGGTGCGATGCAGCGTGAGACGCTGTGATGGCGGATGAATCAGAAACCTTCTTCCTGTTTGTGAACAGGCTTGCTCACGGTTCTATAGTAAGGAAGGAAAGAGTGCAGCGAATATGTTATTGAGGTAAATACCTGTGAAGTACAGTATGAGTTGTGTGACTTATCACAGCGTGATAGTATGTCCGAAGCTGTAGATGAATCCTGAGGGTTCTGAGAAGAGGAGACGGTAAGATTGAAGTCCGGTATAATTGATCCGGAGACAGACTGAGAGAGCTGCTAACACCTTACACTGAGGAAAAAGTAAGACAAATGTTAAAGATTATGAAGGAGTTCTTGATGGGGAAGGTATTGCGTCCTGTCTCTCCTTAGCAGGAGTGAGATCTAAGATATAGATTTAATCAGACTTGATCAGTTGAGACTGAGTTTCCAAAAAGTAGGAGGAAAAATACAAAATAATCAAGCAAGGATCTATACAGGAAGTGGCTATTTATAGAGGGTAAGGGATGGAAGTGGAATGTCTTAAAGGGACATTACAATCACAGGTATAGTACCAATTAATTTCCCGAATTTTTCGGTCATTGGTTTGTGCTATGTGTTTACCTTTTATCATAGCATTACATTGTGCACAATGAAGACAGGGGTATGAGCCCTTTTTGGGGGTAGTAAGATAGGTAATCCTACTGGTGTTTGTACTGCCAATGTCAGCCTTAACTAAGGTATCCCTAATATTTTTAACTCGTCTATATGAGTGTATAGGGGGGCTTGAAATTCAGATATATGGGGGTTAAACTTACCCAAAAGATAGCAGTGTTTTTTAATGATATTAGCAATATGATCACTATATGTATTAAATTCTGAATAAAAAAATATACGTTTATTGTTCTTCTTTGGTTTAACACTTTTCTCATGTAGAGCTTCATTTTTACATCTAGTGATCATAGATGGGGGATATCCTCTCTCTTTAAATTTGTTAGCCATTTCCTCCAGTCTAGTTTCTTGCATATCTTTGTCCTGTACATTTCTAATGGTTCTTATAAATTGACTTTTTG